>NW_027255904.1:600000-800000 GCF_043229965.1 Drosophila suzukii | reverse complement strand
TTATTTAGTTATTTAGTTATTTAGTTATTTAGTTATTTAGTTATTTAGTTATTTAGTTATTTAGTTATTTAGTTATTTAGTTATTTAGTTATTTAGTTATTTAGTTATTTAGTTATTTAGTTATTTAGTTATTTAGTTATTTAGTTATTTAGTTATTTAGTTATTTAGTTATTTAGTTATTTAGTTATTTAGTTATTTAGTTATTTAGTTATTTAGTTATTTAGTTATTTAGTTATTTAGTTATTTAGTTATTTAGTTATTTAGTTATTTAGTTATTTAGTTATTTAGTTATTTAGTTATTTAGTTATTTAGTTATTTAGTTATTTAGTTATTTAGTTATTTAGTTATTTAGTTATTTAGTTATTTAGTTATTTAGTTATTTAGTTATTTAGTTATTTAGTTATTTAGTTATTTAGTTATTTAGTTATTTAGTTATTTAGTTATTTAGTTATTTAGTTATTTAGTTATTTAGTTATTTAGTTATTTAGTTATTTAGTTATTTAGTTATTTAGTTATTTAGTTATTTAGTTATTTAGTTATTTAGTTATTTAGTTATTTAGTTATTTAGTTATTTAGTTATTTAGTTATTTAGTTATTTAGTTATTTAGTTATTTAGTTATTTAGTTATTTAGTTATTTAGTTATTTAGTTATTTAGTTATTTAGTTATTTAGTTATTTAGTTATTTAGTTATTTAGTTATTTAGTTATTTAGTTATTTAGTTATTTAGTTATTTAGTTATTTAGTTATTTAGTTATTTAGTTATTTAGTTATTTAGTTATTTAGTTATTTAGTTATTTAGTTATTTAGTTATTTAGTTATTTAGTTATTTAGTTATTTAGTTATTTAGTTATTTAGTTATTTAGTTATTTAGTTATTTAGTTATTTAGTTATTTAGTTATTTAGTTATTTAGTTATTTAGTTATTTAGTTATTTAGTTATTTAGTTATTTAGTTATTTAGTTATTTAGTTATTTAGTTATTTAGTTATTTAGTTATTTAGTTATTTAGTTATTTAGTTATTTAGTTATTTAGTTATTTAGTTATTTAGTTATTTAGTTATTTAGTTATTTAGTTATTTAGTTATTTAGTTATTTAGTTATTTAGTTATTTAGTTATTTAGTTATTTAGTTATTTAGTTATTTAGTTATTTAGTTATTTAGTTATTTAGTTATTTAGTTATTTAGTTATTTAGTTATTTAGTTATTTAGTTATTTAGTTATTTAGTTATTTAGTTATTTAGTTATTTAGTTATTTAGTTATTTAGTTATTTAGTTATTTAGTTATTTAGTTATTTAGTTATTTAGTTATTTAGTTATTTAGTTATTTAGTTATTTAGTTATTTAGTTATTTAGTTATTTAGTTATTTAGTTATTTAGTTATTTAGTTATTTAGTTATTTAGTTATTTAGTTATTTAGTTATTTAGTTATTTAGTTATTTAGTTATTTAGTTATTTAGTTATTTAGTTATTTAGTTATTTAGTTATTTAGTTATTTAGTTATTTAGTTATTTAGTTATTTAGTTATTTAGTTATTTAGTTATTTAGTTATTTAGTTATTTAGTTATTTAGTTATTTAGTTATTTAGTTATTTAGTTATTTAGTTATTTAGTTATTTAGTTATTTAGTTATTTAGTTATTTAGTTATTTAGTTATTTAGTTATTTAGTTATTTAGTTATTTAGTTATTTAGTTATTTAGTTATTTAGTTATTTAGTTATTTAGTTATTTAGTTATTTAGTTATTTAGTTATTTAGTTATTTAGTTATTTAGTTATTTAGTTATTTAGTTATTTAGTTATTTAGTTATTTAGTTATTTAGTTATTTAGTTATTTAGTTATTTAGTTATTTAGTTATTTAGTTATTTAGTTATTTAGTTATTTAGTTATTTAGTTATTTAGTTATTTAGTTATTTAGTTATTTAGTTATTTAGTTATTTAGTTATTTAGTTATTTAGTTATTTAGTTATTTAGTTATTTAGTTATTTAGTTATTTAGTTATTTAGTTATTTAGTTATTTAGTTATTTAGTTATTTAGTTATTTAGTTAGTTATTTAGTTATTTAGTTATTTAGTTATTTAGTTATTTAGTTATTTAGTTATTTAGTTATTTAGTTATTTAGTTATTTAGTTATTTAGTTATTTAGTTATTTAGTTATTTAGTTATTTAGTTATTTAGTTATTTAGTTATTTAGTTATTTAGTTATTTAGTTATTTAGTTATTTAGTTATTTAGTTATTTAGTTATTTAGTTATTTAGTTATTTAGTTATTTAGTTATTTAGTTATTTAGTTATTTAGTTATTTAGTTATTTAGTTATTTAGTTATTTAGTTATTTAGTTATTTAGTTATTTAGTTATTTAGTTATTTAGTTATTTAGTTATTTAGTTATTTAGTTATTTAGTTATTTAGTTATTTAGTTATTTAGTTATTTAGTTATTTAGTTATTTAGTTATTTAGTTATTTAGTTATTTAGTTATTTAGTTATTTAGTTATTTAGTTATTTAGTTATTTAGTTATTTAGTTATTTAGTTATTTAGTTATTTAGTTATTTAGTTATTTAGTTATTTAGTTATTTAGTTATTTAGTTATTTAGTTATTTAGTTATTTAGTTATTTAGTTATTTAGTTATTTAGTTATTTAGTTATTTAGTTATTTAGTTATTTAGTTATTTAGTTATTTAGTTATTTAGTTATTTAGTTATTTAGTTATTTAGTTATTTAGTTATTTAGTTATTTAGTTATTTAGTTATTTAGTTATTTAGTTATTTAGTTATTTAGTTATTTAGTTATTTAGTTATTTAGTTATTTAGTTATTTAGTTATTTAGTTATTTAGTTATTTAGTTATTTAGTTATTTAGTTATTTAGTTATTTAGTTATTTAGTTATTTAGTTATTTAGTTATTTAGTTACTTAGTTATTTAGTTATTTAGTTATTTAGTTATTTAGTTATTTAGTTATTTAGTTATTTAGTTATTTAGTTATTTAGTTATTTAGTTATTTAGTTATTTAGTTATTTAGTTATTTAGTTATTTAGTTATTTAGTTATTTAGTTATTTAGTTATTTAGTTATTTAGTTATTTAGTTATTTAGTTATTTAGTTATTTAGTTATTTAGTTATTTAGTTATTTAGTTATTTAGTTATTTAGTTATTTAGTTATTTAGTTATTTAGTTATTTAGTTATTTAGTTATTTAGTTATTTAGTTATTTAGTTATTTAGTTATTTAGTTATTTAGTTATTTAGTTATTTAGTTATTTAGTTATTTAGTTATTTAGTTATTTAGTTATTTAGTTATTTAGTTATTTAGTTATTTAGTTATTTAGTTATTTAGTTATTTAGTTATTTAGTTATTTAGTTATTTAGTTATTTAGTTATTTAGTTATTTAGTTATTTAGTTATTTAGTTATTTAGTTATTTAGTTATTTAGTTATTTAGTTATTTAGTTATTTAGTTATTTAGTTATTTAGTTATTTAGTTATTTAGTTATTTAGTTATTTAGTTATTTAGTTATTTAGTTATTTAGTTATTTAGTTATTTAGTTATTTAGTTATTTAGTTATTTAGTTATTTAGTTATTTAGTTATTTAGTTATTTAGTTATTTAGTTATTTAGTTATTTAGTTATTTAGTTATTTAGTTATTTAGTTATTTAGTTATTTAGTTATTTAGTTATTTAGTTATTTAGTTATTTAGTTATTTAGTTATTTAGTTATTTAGTTATTTAGTTATTTAGTTATTTAGTTATTTAGTTATTTAGTTATTTAGTTATTTAGTTATTTAGTTATTTAGTTATTTAGTTATTTAGTTATTTAGTTATTTAGTTATTTAGTTATTTAGTTATTTAGTTATTTAGTTATTTAGTTATTTAGTTATTTAGTTATTTAGTTATTTAGTTATTTAGTTATTTAGTTATTTAGTTATTTAGTTATTTAGTTATTTAGTTATTTAGTTATTTAGTTATTTAGTTATTTAGTTATTTAGTATTTAGTTATTTAGTTATTTAGTTATTTAGTTATTTAGTTATTTAGTTATTTAGTTATTTAGTTATTTAGTTATTTAGTTATTTAGTTATTTAGTTATTTAGTTATTTAGTTATTTAGTTATTTAGTTATTTAGTTATTTAGTTATTTAGTTATTTAGTTATTTAGTTATTTAGTTATTTAGATATTTAGTTATTAGTTATTTAGTTATTTAGTTATTTAGTTATTTAGTTATTTAGTTATTTAGTTATTTAGTTATTTAGTTATTTAGTTATTTAGTTATTTAGTTATTTAGTTATTTAGTTATTTAGTTATTAGTTATTTAGTTATTTAGTTATTTAGTTATTTAGTTATTTAGTTATTTAGTTATTTAGTTATTTAGTTATTTAGTTATTTAGTTATTTAGTTATTTAGTTATTTAGTTATTTAGTTATTTAGTTATTTAGTTATTTAGTTATTTAGTTATTTAGTTATTTAGTTATTTAGTTATTTAGTTATTAGTTATTTAGTTATTTAGTTATTTAGTTATTTAGTTATTTAGTTATTTAGTTATTTAGTTATTTAGTTATTTAGTTATTTATTTATTTACTTTATTTATTTATTTAGTTATTTAGTTATTTAGTTATTTAGTTATTTAGTTATTTAGTTATTTAGTTATTAGTTATTTAGTTATTTAGTTATTTAGTTATTTAGTTATTTAGTTATTTAGTTATTTAGTTATTTAGTTATTTAGTTATTTTAGTTATTTAGTTATTTAGTTATTTAGTTATTTATTTATTTATTTATTTAGTTATTTAGTTATTTAGTTATTTAGTTATTTAGTTATTTAGTTATTTAGTTATTTAGTTATTTAGTTATTTAGTTATTTAGTTATTTAGTTATTTAGTTATTTAGTTATTTAGTTATTTAGTTATTTAGTTA
This sequence comes from Drosophila suzukii, assembly GCF_043229965.1. Classification (NCBI taxonomy): domain Eukaryota; kingdom Metazoa; phylum Arthropoda; class Insecta; order Diptera; family Drosophilidae; genus Drosophila; species Drosophila suzukii. Next base: position 795,108 of record NW_027255904.1, on the reverse strand, counting down.
TTTAGTCTATTTAGTTATTTAGTTATTTAGTTATTTAGTTATTTAGTTATTTAGTTATTTAGTTATTTAGTTATTTAGTTATTTAGTTATTTAGTTATTTAGTTATTTAGTTATTTAGTTATTAGTTATTTAGTTATTTAGTTATTTAGTTATTTAGTTATTTAGTTATTTAGTTATTTAGTTATTTAGTTATTTAGTTATTTAGTTATTTAGTTATTTAGTTATTTAGTTATTTAGTTATTTATTATTTAGTTATTTAGTTATTTAGTTATTTAGTTATTTAGTTATTTAGTTATTAGTTATTTAGTTATTTAGTTATTAGTTATTTAGTTATTTAGTTATTAGTTATAGTTATTAGTATTAGTTATTTAGTTATTTAGTTATTTAGTTATTTAGTTATTTAGTTATTTAGTTATTTAGTTATTTAGTTATTTAGTTATTTAGTTATTTAGTTATTTAGTTATTTAGTTATTTAGTTATTTAGTTATTTAGTTATTTAGTTATTTAGTTATTTAGTTATTTAGTTATTTAGTTATTTAGTTATTTAGTTATTTAGTTATTTAGTTATTTAGTTATTTAGTTATTTAGTTATTTAGTTATTTAGTTATTTAGTTATTTAGTTATTTAGTTATTTAGTTATTTAGTTATTTAGTTATTTAGTTATTTAGTTATTTAGTTAAGTATTTAGTTATTTAGTTATTTAGTTATTTAGTTATTTAGTTATTTAGTTATTTAGTTATTTAGTTATTTAGTTATTTAATTTAGTTATTTAGTTATTTAGTTATTTAGTTATTAGTTATTTAGTTATTTAGTATTTAGTTATTTAGTTATTTAGTTATTTAGTTATTTAGTTATTTAGTTATTTAGTTATTTAGTTATTTAGTTATTTAGTTATTTAGTTATTTAGTTATATAGTTATTTAGTTATTAGTTATTTAGTTATTTAGTTATTTAGTTATTTAGTTATTTAGTTATTTAGTTATTTAGTTATTTAGTTATTTAGTTATTTAGTTATTTAGTTATTAGTTATTTAGTTATTTAGTTATTTAGTTATTTAGTTATTTAGTTATTTAGTTATTTAGTTATTTAGTTATTTAGTTATTTAGTTATTTAGTTATTTAGTTATAGTATAGTTATTTAGTTATTTAGTTATTTAGTTATTTAGTTATTTAGTTATTTAGTTATTTAGTTATTTAGTTATTTAGTTATTTAGTTATTTAGTTATTAGTTATTTAGTTATTTAGTTATTTAGTTATTTAGTTATTTAGTTATTTAGTTATTTAGTTATTTAGTTATTTAGTTATTTAGTTATTTAGTTATTTAGTTATTTAGTTATTTAGTTATTTAGTTATTTAGTTATTTAGTTATTTAGTTATTTAGTTATTTAGTTATTTAGTTATTTAGTTATTTAGTTATTAGTTATTTAGTTTAGTTATTTAGTTATTTAGTTATTTAGTTATTTAGTTATTTAGTTATTTAGTTATTTAGTTATTTAGTTATTTAGTTATTTAGTTATTTAGTTATTTAGTTATTTAGTTATTTAGTTATTTAGTTATTTAGTTATTAGTTTAGTTATTTAGTTATTTAGTTATTAGTTATTTAGTTATTTAGTTATTTAGTTATTTAGTTATTTAGTTATTTAGTTATTAGTTATTTAGTTATTTAGTTATTTAGTTATTAGTTATTTAGTTATTTAGTTATTTAGTTATTTAGTTATTTAGTTATTTAGTTATTTAGTTATTTAGTTATTTAGTTATTTAGTTATTTAGTATAGTTATTTAGTTATTTAGTTATTTAGTTATTTAGTTATTTAGTTATTTAGTTATTTAGTTATTTAGTTATTTAGTTATTTAGTTATTTAGTTATTTAGTTATTTAGTTATTTAGTTATTTAGTTATTTAGTTATTTAGTTATTTAGTTATTTAGTTATTTAGTTATTTAGTTATTTAGTTATTTAGTATTTAGTTATTTAGTTATTTAGTTATTTAGTTATTTAGTTATTTAGTTATTTAGTTATTTAGTTATTTAGTTATTTAGTTATTTAGTTATTTAGTTATTTAGTTATTTAGTTATTTAGTTATTTAGTTATTTAGTTATTTAGTTATTTAGTTATTTAGTTATTTAGTTATTTAGTTATTTAGTTATTTAGTTATTTAGTTATTTAGTTATTTAGTTATTTAGTTATTTAGTTATTTAGTTATTTAGTTATTTAGTTATTTAGTTATTTAGTTATTAGTTATTAGTTATTTAGTTATTTAGTTATTTAGTTATTTAGTTATTTAGTTATTTAGTTATTTAGTTATTTAGTTATTTAGTTATTTAGTTATTTAGTTATTTAGTTATTTAGTTATTAGTTATTTAGTTATTTAGTTATTTAGTTATTTAGTTATTTAGTTATTTAGTTATTTAGTATTTAGTTATTTAGTTATTTAGTTATTTAGTTATTTAGTTATTTAGTTATTTAGTTATTTAGTTATTTAGTTATTTAGTTATTTAGTTATTTAGTTATTTAGTTATTAGTTATTTAGTTATTTAGTTATTTAGTTATTTAGTTATTTAGTTATTTAGTTATTTAGTTATTTAGTTATTTAGTTATTTAGTTATTTAGTTATTTAGTATTTAGTTATTAGTTATTTAGTTATTTAGTTATTTAGTTATTTAGTTATTTAGTTATTTAGTTATTTAGTTATTTAGTTATTTAGTTATTTAGTTATTTAGTTATTTAGTTATTTAGTTATTTAGTTATTTAGTTATTTAGTTATTTAGTTATTTAGTTATTTAGTTATTTAGTTATTTAGTTATTTAGTTATTAGTTATTTAGTTATTTAGTTATTTAGTTATTTAGTTATTTAGTTATTTAGTTATTTAGTTATTTAGTTATTTAGTTATTTAGTTATTTAGTTATTTAGTTATTTAGTTATTTAGTTATTTAGTTATTTAGTTATTTAGTTATTTAGTTATTTAGTTATTTAGTTATTTAGTTATTTAGTTATTTAGTTATTTAGTTATTTAGTTATTTAGTTATTTAGTTATTTAGTTATTTAGTTATTAGTTATTTAGTTATTTAGTTATTTAGTTATTTAGTTATTTAGTTATTTAGTTATTTAGTTATTTAGTTATTTAGTTATTTAGTTATTTAGTATAGTTATTTAGTTATTTAGTTATTTAGTTATTTAGTTATTTAGTTATTTAGTTATTTAGTTATTTAGTTATTTAGTTATTTAGTTATTTAGTTATTTAGTTATTTAGTTATTTAGTTATTTAGTTATTTAGTTATTTAGTTATTTAGTTATTTAGTTATTTAGTTATTTAGTTATTTAGTTATTTAGTTATTTAGTTATTTAGTTATTTAGTTATTTAGTTATTTAGTTATTTAGTTATTTAGTTATTTTAGTTATTTAGTTATTTAGTTATTTAGTTATTTAGTTATTTAGTTATTTAGTTATTTAGTTATTTAGTTATTTAGTTATTTAGTTATTTAGTTATTTAGTTATTTAGTTATTTAGTTATTTAGTTATTTAGTTATTTAGTTATTTAGTTATTTAGTTATTTAGTTATTTAGTTATTTAGTTATTTAGTTATTTAGTTATTTAGTTATTTAGTTATTTAGTTATTTAGTTATTTAGTTATTTAGTTATTTAGTTATTTAGTTATTTAGTTATTTAGTTATTTAGTTATTTAGTTATTTAGTTATTTAGTTATTTAGTTATTTAGTTATTTAGTTATTTAGTTATTTAGTTATTTAGTTATTTAGTTATTTAGTTATTTAGTTATTTAGTTATTTAGTTATTTAGTTATTTAGTTATTTAGTTATTTAGTTATTTAGTTATTTAGTTATTTAGTTATTTAGTTATTTAGTTATTTAGTTATTTAGTTATTTAGTTATTTAGTTATTTAGTTATTTAGTTATTTAGTTATTTAGTTATTTAGTTATTTAGTTATTTAGTTATTTAGTTATTTAGTTATTTAGTTATTTAGTTATTTAGTTATTTGTTATTTAGTTATTTAGTTATTTAGTTATTTAGTTATTTAGTTATTTAGTTATTTAGTTATTTAGTTATTTAGTTATTTAGTTATTTAGTTATTTAGTTATTTAGTTATTTAGTTATTTAGTTATTTAGTTATTTAGTTATTTAGTTATTTAGTTATTTAGTTATTTAGTTATTTAGTTATTTAGTTATTTAGTTATTTAGTTATTTAGTTATTTAGTTATTTAGTTATTTAGTTATTTAGTTATTTAGTTATTTAGTTATTTAGTTATTTAGTTATTTAGTTATTTAGTTATTTAGTTATTTAGTTATTTAGTTATTTAGTTATTTAGTTATTTAGTTATTTAGTTATTTAGTTATTTAGTTATTTAGTTATTTAGTTATTTAGTTATTTAGTTATTTAGTTATTTAGTTATTTAGTTATTTAGTTATTTAGTTATTTAGTTATTTAGTTATTTAGTTATTTAGTTATTTAGTTATTTAGTTATTTAGTTATTTAGTTATTTAGTTATTTAGTTATTTAGTTATTTAGTTATTTAGTTATTAGTTATTTAGTTATTTAGTTATTTAGTTATTTAGTTATTTAGTTATTTAGTTATTTAGTTATTTAGTTATTTAGTTATTTAGTTATTTAGTTATTTAGTATTTAGTATTAGTTATTTAGTTATTTAGTTATTTAGTTATTTAGTTATTTAGTTATTTAGTTATTTAGTTATTTAGTTATTTAGTTATTTAGTTATTTAGTTATTTAGTTATTTAGTTATTTAGTTATTTAGTTATTTAGTTATTTAGTTATTTAGTTATTTAGTTATTTAGTTATTTAGTTATTTAGTTATTTAGTTATTTAGTTATTTAGTTATTTAGTTATTTAGTTATTTAGTTATATTTAGTTATTTAGTTATTTAGTTATTTAGTTATTTAGTTATTTAGTTATTTAGTTATTTAGTTATTTAGTTATTTAGTTATTTAGTTATTTAGTTATTTAGTTATTTAGTTATTTAGTTATTTAGTTATTTAGTTATTTAGTTATTTAGTTATTTAGTTATTTAGTTATTTAGTTATTTAGTTATTTAGTTATTTAGTTATTTAGTTATTTAGTTATTTAGTTATTTAGTTATTTAGTTATTTAGTTATTTAGTTATTTAGTTATTTAGTTATTTAGTTATTTAGTTATTTAGTTATTTAGTTATTTAGTTATTTAGTTATTTAGTTATTTAGTTATTTAGTTATTTAGTTATTTAGTTATTTAGTTATTTAGTTATTTAGTTATTTAGTTATTTAGTTATTTAGTTATTTAGTTATTTAGTTATTTAGTTATTTAGTTATTTAGTTATTTAGTTATTTAGTTATTTAGTTATTAGTTATTTAGTTATTTAGTTATTTAGTTATTTAGTTATTTAGTTATTTAGTTATTTAGTTATTTAGTTATTTAGTTATTTAGTTATTTAGTTATTTAGTTATTTAGTTATTTAGTTATTTAGTTATTTAGTTATTTAGTTATTAGTTATTTAGTTATTTAGTTATTTAGTTATTATTATTAGTTATTTAGTTATTTAGTTATTTAGTTATTTAGTTATTTAGTTATTTAGTTATTTAGTTATTTAGTTATTTAGTTATTTAGTTATTTAGTTATTTAGTTATTTAGTTATTTAGTTATTTAGTTATTTAGTTATTTAGTTATTTAGTTATTTAGTTATTTAGTTATTTAGTTATTTAGTTATTTAGTTATTTAGTTATTTAGTTATTTAGTTATTTAGTTATTTAGTTATTTAGTTATTTAGTTATTTAGTTATTTAGTTATTTAGTTATTTAGTTATTTAGTTATTTAGTTATTTAGTTATTTAGTTATTTAGTTATTTAGTTATTTAGTTATTTAGTTATTTAGTTATTTAGTTATTTAGTTATTTAGTATTTAGTTATTTAGTTATTTAGTTATTTAGTTATTTAGTTATTTAGTTATTTAGTTATTTAGTTATTTAGTTATTTAGTTATTTAGTTATTTAGTTATTTAGTTATTTAGTTATTTAGTTATTTAGTTATTTAGTTATTTAGTTATTAGTTATTTAGTTATTTAGTTATTTAGTTATTTAGTTATTTAGTTATTTAGTTATTTAGTTATTTAGTTATTTAGTTATTTAGTTATTTAGTTATTTAGTTATTTAGTTATTTAGTTATTTAGTTATTTAGTTATTTAGTTATTTAGTTATTTAGTTATTTAGTTATTTAGTTATTTAGTTATTTAGTTATTTAGTTATTTAGTTATTTAGTTATTTAGTTATTTAGTTATTTAGTTATTTAGTTATTTAGTTATTTAGTTATTTAGTTATTTAGTTATTTAGTTATTTAGTTATTTAGTTATTTAGTTATTTAGTTATTTAGTTATTTAGTTATTTAGTTATTTAGTTATTTAGTTATTTAGTTATTTAGTTATTTAGTTATTTAGTTATTTAGTTATTTAGTTATTTAGTTATTTAGTTATTTAGTTATTTAGTTATTTAGTTATTTAGTTATTTAGTTATTTAGTTATTTAGTTATTTAGTTATTTAGTTATTTAGTTATTTAGTTATTTAGTTATTTAGTTATTTAGTTATTTAGTTATTTAGTTATTTAGTTATTTAGTTATTTAGTTATTTAGTTATTTAGTTATTTAGTTATTTAGTTATTTAGTTATTTAGTTATTTAGTTATTTAGTTATTTAGTTATTTAGTTATTTAGTTATTTAGTTATTTAGTTATTTAGTTATTTAGTTATTTAGTTATTTAGTTATTTAGTTATTTAGTTATTTAGTTATTTAGTTATTTAGTTATTTAGTTATTTAGTTATTTAGTTATTTAGTTATTTAGTTATTTAGTTATTTAGTTATTTAGTTATTTAGTTATTTAGTTATTTAGTTATTTAGTTATTTAGTTATTTAGTTATTTAGTTATTTAGTTATTTAGTTATTTAGTTATTTAGTTATTTAGTTATTTAGTTATTTAGTTATTTAGTATTTAGTTATTTAGTTATTTAGTTATTTAGTTATTTAGTTATTTAGTTATTTAGTTATTTAGTTATTTAGTTATTTAGTTATTTAGTTATTTAGTTATTTAGTTATTTAGTTATTTAGTTATTTAGTTATTTAGTTATTTAGTTATTTAGTTATTTAGTTATTTAGTTATTTAGTTATTTAGTTATTTAGTTATTTAGTTATTTAGTTATTTAGTTATTTAGTTATTTAGTTATTTAGTTATTTAGTTATTTAGTTATTTAGTTATTTAGTTATTTAGTTATTTAGTTATTTAGTTATTTAGTTATTTAGTTATTTAGTTATTTATTAGTTATTTAGTTATTTAGTTATTAGTTATTTAGTTATTTAGTTATTTAGTTATTTAGTTATTTAGTTATTTAGTTATTTAGTTATTTAGTTATTTAGTTATTTAGTTATTTAGTTATTTAGTTATTTAGTTATTTAGTTATTTAGTTATTTAGTTATTTAGTTATTTAGTTATTTAGTTATTTAGTTATTTAGTTATTTAGTTATTTAGTTATTTAGTTATTTAGTTATTTAGTTATTTAGTTATTTAGTTATTTAGTTATTTAGTTATTTAGTTATTTAGTTATTTAGTTATTTAGTTATTTAGTTATTTAGTTATTTAGTTATTTAGTTATTTAGTTATTTAGTTATTTAGTTATTTAGTTATTTAGTTATTTAGTTATTTAGTTATTTAGTTATTTAGTTATTTAGTTATTTAGTTATTTAGTTATTTAGTTATTTAGTTATTTAGTTATTTAGTTATTTAGTTATTAGTTATTTAGTTATTTAGTTATTTAGTTATTTAGTTATTTAGTTATTTAGTTATTTAGTTATTTAGTTATTTAGTTATTTAGTTATTTAGTTATTTAGTTATTTAGTTATTTAGTTATTTAGTTATTTAGTTATTTAGTTATTTAGTTATTTAGTTATTTAGTTATTTAGTTATTTAGTTATTTAGTTATTTAGTTATTTAGTTAATTTAGTTATTTAGTTATTTAGTTATTTAGTTATTTAGTTATTTAGTTATTTAGTTATTTAGTTATTTAGTTATTTAGTTATTTAGTTATTTAGTTATTTAGTTATTTAGTTATTTAGTTATTTAGTTATTTAGTTATTTAGTTATTTAGTTATTTAGTTATTTAGTTATTTAGTTATTTAGTTATTTAGTTATTTAGTTATTTAGTTATTTAGTTATTTAGTTATTTAGTTATTTAGTTATTTAGTTATTTAGTATTAGTTATTTAGTTATTTAGTTATTTAGTTATTTAGTTATTTAGTTATTTAGTTATTTAGTTATTTAGTTATTTAGTTATTTAGTTATTAGTTATTTAGTTATTTAGTTATTTAGTTATTTAGTTATTTAGTTATTTAGATATTTAGTTATTTAGTTATTTAGTTATTTAGTTATTTAGTTATTTAGTTATTTAGTTATTTAGTTATTTAGTTATTTAGTTATTTAGTTATTAGTTATTAGTTATTTAGTTATTTAGTTATTTAGTTATTTAGTTATTTAGTTATTTAGTTATTTAGTTATTTAGTTATTTAGTTATTTAGTTATTTAGTTATTAGTATTAGTTATTTAGTTATTTAGTTATTTAGTTATTTAGTTATTTAGTTATTTAGTTATTTAGTTATTTAGTTATTTAGTTATTTAGTTATTTAGTTATTTAGTTATTTAGTTATTTAGTTATTTAGTTATTTAGTTATTAGTTATTAGTTATTTAGTTATTTAGTTATTTAGTTATTAGTTATTTAGTTATTTAGTTATTTAGTTATTTAGTTATTTAGTTATTTAGTTATTTAGTTATTTAGTTATTTAGTTATTTAGTTATTTAGTTATTTAGTTATTTAGTTATTTAGTTATTTAGTTATTTAGTTATTTAGTTATTTAGTTATTTAGTTATTTAGTTATTTAGTTATTTAGTTATTTAGTTATTTAGTTATTTAGTTATTTAGTTATTTAGTTATTTAGTTATTTAGTTATTTAGTTATTTAGTTATTTAGTTATTTAGTTATTTAGTTATTTAGTTATTTAGTTATTTAGTTATTTAGTTATTTAGTTATTTAGTTATTTAGTTATTTAGTTATTTAGTTATTTAGTTATTTAGTTATTTAGTTATTTAGTTATTTAGTTATTTAGTTATTAGTTATTTAGTTATTTAGTTATTTAGTTATTTAGTTATTTAGTTATTTAGTTATTTAGTTATTTAGTTATTTAGTTATTTAGTTATTTAGTTATTTGTATTTAGTTATTTAGTTATTTAGTTATTAGTTATTTAGTTTTAGTTATTTAGTTATTAGTTATTTAGTTATTTAGTTATTTAGTTATTTAGTTATTTAGTATTTATTATTTAGTTATTTAGTTATTTAGTTATTTAGTTATTTAGTTATTTAGTTATTTAGTTATTTAGTTATTTAGTTATTTAGTTATTTAGTTATTTAGTTATTTAGTTATTTAGTTATTTAGTTATTTAGTTATTTAGTTATTTAGTTATTTAGTTATTTAGTTATTTAGTTATTTAGTTATTTAGTTATTTAGTTATTTAGTTATTTAGTTATTTAGTTATTTAGTTATTTAGTTATTTAGTTATTTAGTTATTTAGTTATTTAGTTATTTAGTTATTTAGTTATTTAGTTATTTAGTTATTTAGTTATTTAGTTATTTAGTTATTTAGTTATTTAGTTATTTAGTTATTTAGTTATTTAGTTATTTAGTTATTTAGTTATTTAGTTATTTAGTTATTTAGTTATTTAGTTATTTAGTTATTTAGTTATTTTAGTTATTTAGTTATTTAGTTATTTAGTTATTTAGTTATTTAGTTATTTAGTTATTTAGTTATTTAGTTATTTAGTTATTTAGTTATTTAGTTATTTAGTTATTTAGTTATTTAGTTATTAGTTATTTAGTTATTTAGTTATTAGTATTTAGTTATTTAGTTATTTAGTATTTAGTTATTTAGTTATTTAGTAGTTATTTAGTTATTTAGTTATTTAGTTATTTAGTTATTTAGTTATTTAGTTATTTAGTTATTTAGTTATTTAGTTATTTAGTTATTTAGTATTTATTATTAGTTATTTAGTTATTTAGTTATTTAGTTATTTAGTTATTTAGTTATTTAGTTATTTAGTTATTTAGTTATTTAGTTATTTAGTTATTTAGTTATTTAGTTATTTAGTTATTTAGTTATTTAGTTATTTAGTTATTTAGTTATTTAGTTATTTAGTTATTTAGTTATTTAGTTATTTAGTTATTTAGTTATTTAGTTATTTAGTTATTTAGTTATTTAGTTATTTAGTTATTTAGTTATTTAGTTATTTAGTTATTTAGTTATTTAGTTATTAGTATTTAGTTATTTAGTTATTTAGTTATTTAGTTATTTAGTTATTTAGTTATTTAGTTATTTAGTTATTTAGTTATTTAGTTATTTAGTTAGTATTTAGTTATTTAGTTATTTAGTTATTTAGTTATTTAGTTATTTAGTTATTTAGTTATTTAGTTATTTAGTTATTTAGTTATTTAGTTATTTAGTTATTTAGTTATTTAGTTATTTAGTTATTTAGTTATTTAGTTATTTAGTTATTTAGTTATTTAGTTATTTAGTTATTTAGTTATTTAGTTATTTAGTTATTTAGTTATTTAGTTATTTAGTTATTTAGTTATTTAGTTATTTAGTTATTTAGTTATTTAGTTATTTAGTTATTTAGTTATTTAGTTATTTAGTTATTTAGTTATTTAGTTATTTAGTTATTTAGTTATTTAGTTATTTAGTTATTTAGTTATTTAGTTATTTAGTTATTTAGTTATTTAGTTATTTAGTTATTTAGTTATTTAGTTATTTAGTTATTTAGTTATTTAGTTATTTAGTTATTTAGTTATTTAGTTATTTAGTTATTTAGTTATTTAGTTATTTAGTATTTAGTTATTTAGTTATTTAGTTATTTAGTTATTTAGTTATTTAGTTATTTAGTTATTTAGTTATTTAGTTATTTAGTTATTTAGTTATTTAGTTATTTAGTTATTTAGTTATTTAGTTATTTAGTTATTTAGTTATTTAGTTATTTAGTTATTTAGTTATTTAGTTATTTAGTTATTTAGTTATTTAGTTATTTAGTTATTTAGTTATTTAGTTATTTAGTTATTTAGTTATTTAGTTATTTAGTTATTTAGTTATTTAGTTATTTAGTTATTTAGTTATTTAGTTATTTAGTTATTTAGTTATTTAGTTATTTAGTTATTTAGTTATTTAGTTATTTAGTTATTTAGTTATTTAGTTATTTAGTTATTTAGTTATTTAGTTATTTAGTTATTTAGTTATTTAGTATAGTTTAGTTATTTAGTTATTTAGTTATTTAGTTATTTAGTTATTTAGTTATTTAGTTATTTAGTTATTTAGTTATTTAGTTATTAGTTATTTAGTTATTTAGTTATTTAGTTATTTAGTTATTTAGTTATTTAGTTATTTAGTTATTTAGTTATTTAGTTATTTAGTTATTTAGTTATTTAGTTATTTAGTTATTTAGTTATTTAGTTATTTAGTTATTAGTTATTTAGTTATTTAGTTATTTAGTTATTTAGTTATTTAGTTATTTAGTTATTTAGTTATTTAGTTATTTAGTTATTTAGTATTTAGTTATTTAGTTATTTAGTTATTTAGTTATTTAGTTATTTAGTTATTTAGTTATTTAGTTATTTAGTTATTTAGTTATTTAGTTATTAGTTATTTAGTTATTTAGTTATTTAGTTATTTAGTTATTTAGTTATTTAGTTATTTAGTTATTTAGTTATTTAGTTATTTAGTTATTTAGTTATTTAGTTATTTAGTTATTTAGTTATTTAGTTATTTAGTTATTTAGTTATTTAGTTATTTAGTTATTTAGTTATTTAGTTATTTAGTTATTTAGTATTTAGTTATTTAGTTATTTAGTTATTTAGTTATTTAGTTATTTAGTTATTTAGTTATTTAGTTATTTAGTTATTAGTTATTTAGTTATTTAGTTATTTAGTTATTTAGTTATTTAGTTATTTAGTTATTTAGTTATTTAGTTATTTAGTTATTTAGTTATTTAGTTATTTAGTTATTTAGTTATTTAGTTATTTAGTTATTAGTTATTTAGTTATTTAGTTATTTAGTTATTTAGTTATTTAGTTATTTAGTTATTTAGTTATTTAGTTATTTAGTTATTTAGTTATTTAGTTATTTAGTTATTTAGTTATTTAGTTATTTAGTTATTTAGTTATTTAGTTATTTAGTTATTTAGTTATTTAGTTATTTAGTTATTTAGTTATTTAGTTATTTAGTTATTTAGTTATTTAGTTATTTAGTTATTTAGTATTAGTTATTTAGTTATTTAGTTATTTAGTTATTTAGTTATTTAGTTATTTAGTTATTTAGTTATTTAGTTATTTAGTTATTTAGTTATTTAGTTATTTAGTTATTTAGTTATTTAGTTATTTAGTTATTTAGTTATTTAGTTATTTAGTTATTTAGTTATTTAGTTATTTAGTTATTTAGTTATTTAGTTATTTAGTTATTTAGTTATTTAGTTATTTAGTTATTTAGTTATTTAGTTATTTAGTTATTTAGTTATTTAGTTATTTAGTTATTTAGTTATTTAGTTATTTAGTTATTTAGTTATTTAGTTATTTAGTTATTTAGTTATTTATTTATTTAGTTATTTAGTTATTTAGTTATTTAGTTATTTAGTTATTTAGTTATTTAGTTATTAGTTATTTAGTTATTTAGTTATTTAGTTATTTAGTTATTTAGTTATTTAGTTATTTAGTTATTTAGTTATTTAGTTATTTAGTTATTAGTTATTTAGTTATTTAGTTATTTAGTTATTTCGTTATTTAGTTATTTAGTTATTTAGTTATTTAGTTATTAGTTATTTAGTTATTTAGTTATTAGTTATTTAGTTATTTAGTTATTTAGTTATTTAGTTATTTAGTTATTTAGTTATTTAGTTATTAGTATTAGTTATTTAGTTATTTAGTTATTTAGTTATTTAGTTATTTAGTTATTTAGTTATTTAGTTATTTGTTATTTAGTTATTTAGTTATTTAGTTATTTAGTTATTTAGTTATTTAGTTATTTAGTTATTTAGTTATTTAGTTATTTAGTTATTTAGTTATTTAGTTATTTAGTTATTTAGTTATTTAGTTATTTAGTTATTTAGTTATTTAGTTAATAGTTATTTAGTTATTTAGTTATTTAGTTATTTAGTTATTTAGTTATTTAGTTATTTAGTTATTTAGTTATTTAGTTATTTAGTTATTTAGTTATTTAGTTATTTAGTTATTTAGTTATTAGTTATTTAGTTATAGTTATTTAGTTATTTAGTTATTTAGTTATTTAGTTAGTTAGTTATTTAGTTATTTAGTTTTTAGTTATTTAGTTATTTAGTTATAAAGTTATTTAGTTATTTGTTATTTAGTTATTTAGTTATTAGATATTTGTTATTTAGTTATTAGTTATTAAGTTATTTAGTTATTTAGTAAATAAAATAAACTAAATATAAAACTAAATAACTAAATAACTAAATAACTAATAACTAAATAACTAAATAACTAAATAACTAAATAACTAAATAACTAAATAACTAAATAACTAAATAAACTAAAATAACTAAATAACTAAATAAAACTAAAATAAACTAAATAACTAAATAACTAAATAACTAAATAACTAAATAACTAAATAACTAAATAACTAATAACTAAATAACTAAATAACTAAATAACTAAATAACTAAATAACTAAATAACTAAATAACTAAATAACTAAATAACTAAATAAACTAAATAACTAAATAACTAAATAACTAAATAACTAAATAACTAAATAACTAAATAACTAAATAACTAAATAACTAAATAACTAAATAACTAAATAACTAAATAACTAAATAACTAAATAACTAAATAACTAAATAACTAAATAACTAAATAACTAAATAACTAAATAACTAAATAACTAAATAACTAAATAACTAAATAACTAAAAACTAAATAACTAAATAACTAAATAACTAAATAACTAAATAACTAAATAACTAAATAACAAAATAACTAAAATAACTAAATAACTAAATAACTAAATAACTAAATAACTAAATAACTAAATAACTAAATAACTAAATAACTAAATAACTAAATAACTAAATAACTAAATAACTAAATAACTAAATAACTAAATAACTAAATACTAAATAACTAAATAACTAAATAACTAAATAACTAAAAACTAAATAACTAAATAACTAAATAACTAATAACTAAATAACTAAATAACTAAATAACTAAATAACTAAATAACTAAATAACTAAATAACTAAATAACTAAATAACTAAATAACTAAATAACTAAATAACTAAATAACTAAATAACTAAATAACTAAATAACTAAATAACTAAATAACTAAATAACTAAATAACTAAATAACTAAATAACTAAATAACTAAATAAACTAAATAACTAAATAACTAAATAACTAAATAACTAAATAACTAAATAACTAAAAACTAAAAACTAAATAAATAAATAACTAAATAACTAAATAACTAAATAACTAAATAACTAAATAACTAAATAACTAAATAACTAAATAACTAAATAACTAAATAACTAAATAACTAAATAACTAAATAACTAAATAACTAAATAACTAAATAACTAAATAACTAAATAACTAAATAACTAAATAACTAAATAACTAAATAACTAAATAACTAAATAACTAAATAACTAAATAACTAAATAACTAAATAACTAAATAACTAAATAACTAAATAACTAAATAACTAAATAACTAAATAACTAAATAACTAAATAACTAAATAACTAAATAACTAAATAACTAAATAACTAAATAACTAAATAACTAAATAACTAAATAACTAAATAACTAAATAACTAAATAACTAAATAACTAAATAACTAAATAACTAAATAACTAAATAACTAAATAACTAAATAACTAAATAACTAAATAACTAAATAACTAAATAACTAAATAACTAAATAACTAAATAACTAAATAACTAAATAACTAAATAACTAAATAACTAAATAACTAAACTAACTAAATAACTAAATAACTAAATAACTAAATAACTAAATAACTAAATAACTAAATAACTAAATAACTAAATAACTAAATAACTAAATAACTAAATAACTAAATAACTAAATAACTAAATAACTAAATAACTAAATAACTAAATAACTAAATAACTAAATAACTAAATAACTAAATAACTAAATAACTAAATAACTAAATAACTAAATAACTAAATAACTAAATAACTAAATAACTAAATAACTAAATAACTAAATAACTAAATAACTAAATAACTAAATAACTAAATAACTAAATAACTAAATAACTAAATAACTAAATAACTAAATAACTAAATAACTAAATAACTAAATAACTAAATAACTAAATAACTAAATAACTAAATAACTAAATAACTAAATAACTAAATAACTAAATAACTAAATAACTAAATAACTAAATAACTAAATAACTAAATAACTAAATAACTAAATAACTAAATAACTAAATAACTAAATAACTAAATAACTAAATAACTAAATAACTAAATAACTAAATAACTAAATAACTAAATAACTAAATAACTAAATAACTAAATAACTAAATAACTAAATAACTAAATAACTAAATAACTAAATAACTAAATAACTAAATAACTAAATAACTAAATAACTAAATAACTAAATAACTAAATAACTAAATAACTAAATAACTAAATAACTAAATAACTAAATAACTAAATAACTAAATAACTAAATAACTAAATAACTAAATAACTAAATAACTAAATAACTAAATAACTAAATAACTAAATAACTAAATAACTAAATAACTAAATAACTAAATAACTAAATAACTAAATAACTAAATAACTAAATAACTAAATAACTAAATAACTAAATAACTAAATAACTAAATAACTAAATAACTAAATAACTAAATAACTAAATAACTAAATAACTAAATAACTAAATAACTAAATAACTAAATAACTAAATAACTAAATAACTAAATAACTAAATAACTAAATAACTAAATAACTAAATAACTAAATAACTAAATAACTAAATAACTAAATAACTAAATAACTAAATAACTAAATAACTAAATAACTAAATAACTAAATAACTAAATAACTAAATAACTAAATAACTAAATAACTAAATAACTAAATAACTAAATAACTAAATAACTAAATAACTAAATAACTAAATAACTAAATAACTAAATAACTAAATAACTAAATAACTAAATAACTAAATAACTAAATAACTAAATAACTAAATAACTAAATAACTAAATAACTAAATAACTAAATAACTAAATAACTAAATAACTAAATAACTAAATAACTAAATAACTAAATAACTAAATAACTAAATAACTAAATAACTAAATAACTAAATAACTAAATAACTAAATAACTAAATAACTAAATAACTAAATAACTAAATAACTAAATAACTAAATAACTAAATAACTAAATAACTAAATAACTAAATAACTAAATAACTAAATAACTAAATAACTAAATAACTAAATAACTAAATAACTAAATAACTAAATAACTAAATAACTAAATAACTAAATAACTAAATAACTAAATAACTAAATAACTAAATAACTAAATAACTAAATAACTAAATAACTAAATAACTAAATAACTAAATAACTAAATAACTAAATAACTAAATAACTAAATAACTAAATAACTAAATAACTAAATAACTAAATAACTAAATAACTAAATAACTAAATAACTAAATAACTAAATAACTAAATAACTAAATAACTAAATAACTAAATAACTAAATAACTAAATAACTAAATAACTAAATAACTAAATAACTAAATAACTAAATAACTAAATAACTAAATAACTAAATAACTAAATAACTAAATAACTAAATAACTAAATAACTAAATAACTAAATAACTAAATAACTAAATAACTAAATAACTAAATAACTAAATAACTAAATAACTAAATAACTAAATAACTAAATAACTAAATAACTAAATAACTAAATAACTAAATAACTAAATAACTAAATAACTAAATAACTAAATAACTAAATAACTAAATAACTAAATAACTAAATAACTAAATAACTAAATAACTAAATAACTAAATAACTAAATAACTAAATAACTAAATAACTAAATAACTAAATAACTAAATAACTAAATAACTAAATAACTAAATAACTAAATAACTAAATAACTAAATAACTAAATAACTAAATAACTAAATAACTAAATAACTAAATAACTAAATAACTAAATAACTAAATAACTAAATAACTAAATAACTAAATAACTAAATAACTAAATAACTAAATAACTAAATAACTAAATAACTAAATAACTAAATAACTAAATAACTAAATAACTAAATAACTAAATAACTAAATAACTAAATAACTAAATAACTAAATAACTAAATAACTAAATAACTAAATAACTAAATAACTAAATAACTAAATAACTAAATAACTAAATAACTAAATAACTAAATAACTAAATAACTAAATAACTAAATAACTAAATAACTAAATAACTAAATAACTAAATAACTAAATAACTAAATAACTAAATAACTAAATAACTAAATAACTAAATAACTAAATAACTAAATAACTAAATAACTAAATAACTAAATAACTAAATAACTAAATAACTAAATAACTAAATAACTAAATAACTAAATAACTAAATAACTAAATAACTAAATAACTAAATAACTAAATAACTAAATAACTAAATAACTAAATAACTAAATAACTAAATAACTAAATAACTAAATAACTAAATAACTAAATAACTAAATAACTAAATAACTAAATAACTAAATAACTAAATAACTAAATAACTAAATAACTAAATAACTAAATAACTAAATAACTAAATAACTAAATAACTAAATAACTAAATAACTAAATAACTAAATAACTAAATAACTAAATAACTAAATAACTAAATAACTAAATAACTAAATAACTAAATAACTAAATAACTAAATAACTAAATAACTAAATAACTAAATAACTAAATAACTAAATAACTAAATAACTAAATAACTAAATAACTAAATAACTAAATAACTAAATAACTAAATAACTAAATAACTAAATAACTAAATAACTAAATAACTAAATAACTAAATAACTAAATAACTAAATAACTAAATAACTAAATAACTAAATAACTAAATAACTAAATAACTAAATAACTAAATAACTAAATAACTAAATAACTAAATAACTAAATAACTAAATAACTAAATAACTAAATAACTAAATAACTAAATAACTAAATAACTAAATAACTAAATAACTAAATAACTAAATAACTAAATAACTAAATAACTAAATAACTAAATAACTAAATAACTAAATAACTAAATAACTAAATAACTAAATAACTAAATAACTAAATAACTAAATAACTAAATAACTAAATAACTAAATAACTAAATAACTAAATAACTAAATAACTAAATAACTAAATAACTAAATAACTAAATAACTAAATAACTAAATAACTAAATAACTAAATAACTAAATAACTAAATAACTAAATAACTAAATAACTAAATAACTAAATAACTAAATAACTAAATAACTAAATAACTAAATAACTAAATAACTAAATAACTAAATAACTAAATAACTAAATAACTAAATAACTAAATAACTAAATAACTAAATAACTAAATAACTAAATAACTAAATAACTAAATAACTAAATAACTAAATAACTAAATAACTAAATAACTAAATAACTAAATAACTAAATAACTAAATAACTAAATAACTAAATAACTAAATAACTAAATAACTAAATAACTAAATAACTAAATAACTAAATAACTAAATAACTAAATAACTAAATAACTAAATAACTAAATAACTAAATAACTAAATAACTAAATAACTAAATAACTAAATAACTAAATAACTAAATAACTAAATAACTAAATAACTAAATAACTAAATAACTAAATAACTAAATAACTAAATAACTAAATAACTAAATAACTAAATAACTAAATAACTAAATAACTAAATAACTAAATAACTAAATAACTAAATAACTAAATAACTAAATAACTAAATAACTAAATAACTAAATAACTAAATAACTAAATAACTAAATAACTAAATAACTAAATAACTAAATAACTAAATAACTAAATAACTAAATAACTAAATAACTAAATAACTAAATAACTAAATAACTAAATAACTAAATAACTAAATAACTAAATAACTAAATAACTAAATAACTAAATAACTAAATAACTAAATAACTAAATAACTAAATAACTAAATAACTAAATAACTAAATAACTAAATAACTAAATAACTAAATAACTAAATAACTAAATAACTAAATAACTAAATAACTAAATAACTAAATAACTAAATAACTAAATAACTAAATAACTAAATAACTAAATAACTAAATAACTAAATAACTAAATAACTAAATAACTAAATAACTAAATAACTAAATAACTAAATAACTAAATAACTAAATAACTAAATAACTAAATAACTAAATAACTAAATAACTAAATAACTAAATAACTAAATAACTAAATAACTAAATAACTAAATAACTAAATAACTAAATAACTAAATAACTAAATAACTAAATAACTAAATAACTAAATAACTAAATAACTAAATAACTAAATAACTAAATAACTAAATAACTAAATAACTAAATAACTAAATAACTAAATAACTAAATAACTAAATAACTAAATAACTAAATAACTAAATAACTAAATAACTAAATAACTAAATAACTAAATAACTAAATAACTAAATAACTAAATAACTAAATAACTAAATAACTAAATAACTAAATAACTAAATAACTAAATAACTAAATAACTAAATAACTAAATAACTAAATAACTAAATAACTAAATAACTAAATAACTAAATAACTAAATAACTAAATAACTAAATAACTAAATAACTAAATAACTAAATAACTAAATAACTAAATAACTAAATAACTAAATAACTAAATAACTAAATAACTAAATAACTAAATAACTAAATAACTAAATAACTAAATAACTAAATAACTAAATAACTAAATAACTAAATAACTAAATAACTAAATAACTAAATAACTAAATAACTAAATAACTAAATAACTAAATAACTAAATAACTAAATAACTAAATAACTAAATAACTAAATAACTAAATAACTAAATAACTAAATAACTAAATAACTAAATAACTAAATAACTAAATAACTAAATAACTAAATAACTAAATAACTAAATAACTAAATAACTAAATAACTAAATAACTAAATAACTAAATAACTAAATAACTAAATAACTAAATAACTAAATAACTAAATAACTAAATAACTAAATAACTAAATAACTAAATAACTAAATAACTAAATAACTAAATAACTAAATAACTAAATAACTAAATAACTAAATAACTAAATAACTAAATAACTAAATAACTAAATAACTAAATAACTAAATAACTAAATAACTAAATAACTAAATAACTAAATAACTAAATAACTAAATAACTAAATAACTAAATAACTAAATAACTAAATAACTAAATAACTAAATAACTAAATAACTAAATAACTAAATAACTAAATAACTAAATAACTAAATAACTAAATAACTAAATAACTAAATAACTAAATAACTAAATAACTAAATAACTAAATAACTAAATAACTAAATAACTAAATAACTAAATAACTAAATAACTAAATAACTAAATAACTAAATAACTAAATAACTAAATAACTAAATAACTAAATAACTAAATAACTAAATAACTAAATAACTAAATAACTAAATAACTAAATAACTAAATAACTAAATAACTAAATAACTAAATAACTAAATAACTAAATAACTAAATAACTAAATAACTAAATAACTAAATAACTAAATAACTAAATAACTAAATAACTAAATAACTAAATAACTAAATAACTAAATAACTAAATAACTAAATAACTAAATAACTAAATAACTAAATAACTAAATAACTAAATAACTAAATAACTAAATAACTAAATAACTAAATAACTAAATAACTAAATAACTAAATAACTAAATAACTAAATAACTAAATAACTAAATAACTAAATAACTAAATAACTAAATAACTAAATAACTAAATAACTAAATAACTAAATAACTAAATAACTAAATAACTAAATAACTAAATAACTAAATAACTAAATAACTAAATAACTAAATAACTAAATAACTAAATAACTAAATAACTAAATAACTAAATAACTAAATAACTAAATAACTAAATAACTAAATAACTAAATAACTAAATAACTAAATAACTAAATAACTAAATAACTAAATAACTAAATAACTAAATAACTAAATAACTAAATAACTAAATAACTAAATAACTAAATAACTAAATAACTAAATAACTAAATAACTAAATAACTAAATAACTAAATAACTAAATAACTAAATAACTAAATAACTAAATAACTAAATAACTAAATAACTAAATAACTAAATAACTAAATAACTAAATAACTAAATAACTAAATAACTAAATAACTAAATAACTAAATAACTAAATAACTAAATAACTAAATAACTAAATAACTAAATAACTAAATAACTAAATAACTAAATAACTAAATAACTAAATAACTAAATAACTAAATAACTAAATAACTAAATAACTAAATAACTAAATAACTAAATAACTAAATAACTAAATAACTAAATAACTAAATAACTAAATAACTAAATAACTAAATAACTAAATAACTAAATAACTAAATAACTAAATAACTAAATAACTAAATAACTAAATAACTAAATAACTAAATAACTAAATAACTAAATAACTAAATAACTAAATAACTAAATAACTAAATAACTAAATAACTAAATAACTAAATAACTAAATAACTAAATAACTAAATAACTAAATAACTAAATAACTAAATAACTAAATAACTAAATAACTAAATAACTAAATAACTAAATAACTAAATAACTAAATAACTAAATAACTAAATAACTAAATAACTAAATAACTAAATAACTAAATAACTAAATAACTAAATAACTAAATAACTAAATAACTAAATAACTAAATAACTAAATAACTAAATAACTAAATAACTAAATAACTAAATAACTAAATAACTAAATAACTAAATAACTAAATAACTAAATAACTAAATAACTAAATAACTAAATAACTAAATAACTAAATAACTAAATAACTAAATAACTAAATAACTAAATAACTAAATAACTAAATAACTAAATAACTAAATAACTAAATAACTAAATAACTAAATAACTAAATAACTAAATAACTAAATAACTAAATAACTAAATAACTAAATAACTAAATAACTAAATAACTAAATAACTAAATAACTAAATAACTAAATAACTAAATAACTAAATAACTAAATAACTAAATAACTAAATAACTAAATAACTAAATAACTAAATAACTAAATAACTAAATAACTAAATAACTAAATAACTAAATAACTAAATAACTAAATAACTAAATAACTAAATAACTAAATAACTAAATAACTAAATAACTAAATAACTAAATAACTAAATAACTAAATAACTAAATAACTAAATAACTAAATAACTAAATAACTAAATAACTAAATAACTAAATAACTAAATAACTAAATAACTAAATAACTAAATAACTAAATAACTAAATAACTAAATAACTAAATAACTAAATAACTAAATAACTAAATAACTAAATAACTAAATAACTAAATAACTAAATAACTAAATAACTAAATAACTAAATAACTAAATAACTAAATAACTAAATAACTAAATAACTAAATAACTAAATAACTAAATAACTAAATAACTAAATAACTAAATAACTAAATAACTAAATAACTAAATAACTAAATAACTAAATAACTAAATAACTAAATAACTAAATAACTAAATAACTAAATAACTAAATAACTAAATAACTAAATAACTAAATAACTAAATAACTAAATAACTAAATAACTAAATAACTAAATAACTAAATAACTAAATAACTAAATAACTAAATAACTAAATAACTAAATAACTAAATAACTAAATAACTAAATAACTAAATAACTAAATAACTAAATAACTAAATAACTAAATAACTAAATAACTAAATAACTAAATAACTAAATAACTAAATAACTAAATAACTAAATAACTAAATAACTAAATAACTAAATAACTAAATAACTAAATAACTAAATAACTAAATAACTAAATAACTAAATAACTAAATAACTAAATAACTAAATAACTAAATAACTAAATAACTAAATAACTAAATAACTAAATAACTAAATAACTAAATAACTAAATAACTAAATAACTAAATAACTAAATAACTAAATAACTAAATAACTAAATAACTAAATAACTAAATAACTAAATAACTAAATAACTAAATAACTAAATAACTAAATAACTAAATAACTAAATAACTAAATAACTAAATAACTAAATAACTAAATAACTAAATAACTAAATAACTAAATAACTAAATAACTAAATAACTAAATAACTAAATAACTAAATAACTAAATAACTAAATAACTAAATAACTAAATAACTAAATAACTAAATAACTAAATAACTAAATAACTAAATAACTAAATAACTAAATAACTAAATAACTAAATAACTAAATAACTAAATAACTAAATAACTAAATAACTAAATAACTAAATAACTAAATAACTAAATAACTAAATAACTAAATAACTAAATAACTAAATAACTAAATAACTAAATAACTAAATAACTAAATAACTAAATAACTAAATAACTAAATAACTAAATAACTAAATAACTAAATAACTAAATAACTAAATAACTAAATAACTAAATAACTAAATAACTAAATAACTAAATAACTAAATAACTAAATAACTAAATAACTAAATAACTAAATAACTAAATAACTAAATAACTAAATAACTAAATAACTAAATAACTAAATAACTAAATAACTAAATAACTAAATAACTAAATAACTAAATAACTAAATAACTAAATAACTAAATAACTAAATAACTAAATAACTAAATAACTAAATAACTAAATAACTAAATAACTAAATAACTAAATAACTAAATAACTAAATAACTAAATAACTAAATAACTAAATAACTAAATAACTAAATAACTAAATAACTAAATAACTAAATAACTAAATAACTAAATAACTAAATAACTAAATAACTAAATAACTAAATAACTAAATAACTAAATAACTAAATAACTAAATAACTAAATAACTAAATAACTAAATAACTAAATAACTAAATAACTAAATAACTAAATAACTAAATAACTAAATAACTAAATAACTAAATAACTAAATAACTAAATAACTAAATAACTAAATAACTAAATAACTAAATAACTAAATAACTAAATAACTAAATAACTAAATAACTAAATAACTAAATAACTAAATAACTAAATAACTAAATAACTAAATAACTAAATAACTAAATAACTAAATAACTAAATAACTAAATAACTAAATAACTAAATAACTAAATAACTAAATAACTAAATAACTAAATAACTAAATAACTAAATAACTAAATAACTAAATAACTAAATAACTAAATAACTAAATAACTAAATAACTAAATAACTAAATAACTAAATAACTAAATAACTAAATAACTAAATAACTAAATAACTAAATAACTAAATAACTAAATAACTAAATAACTAAATAACTAAATAACTAAATAACTAAATAACTAAATAACTAAATAACTAAATAACTAAATAACTAAATAACTAAATAACTAAATAACTAAATAACTAAATAACTAAATAACTAAATAACTAAATAACTAAATAACTAAATAACTAAATAACTAAATAACTAAATAACTAAATAACTAAATAACTAAATAACTAAATAACTAAATAACTAAATAACTAAATAACTAAATAACTAAATAACTAAATAACTAAATAACTAAATAACTAAATAACTAAATAACTAAATAACTAAATAACTAAATAACTAAATAACTAAATAACTAAATAACTAAATAACTAAATAACTAAATAACTAAATAACTAAATAACTAAATAACTAAATAACTAAATAACTAAATAACTAAATAACTAAATAACTAAATAACTAAATAACTAAATAACTAAATAACTAAATAACTAAATAACTAAATAACTAAATAACTAAATAACTAAATAACTAAATAACTAAATAACTAAATAACTAAATAACTAAATAACTAAATAACTAAATAACTAAATAACTAAATAACTAAATAACTAAATAACTAAATAACTAAATAACTAAATAACTAAATAACTAAATAACTAAATAACTAAATAACTAAATAACTAAATAACTAAATAACTAAATAACTAAATAACTAAATAACTAAATAACTAAATAACTAAATAACTAAATAACTAAATAACTAAATAACTAAATAACTAAATAACTAAATAACTAAATAACTAAATAACTAAATAACTAAATAACTAAATAACTAAATAACTAAATAACTAAATAACTAAATAACTAAATAACTAAATAACTAAATAACTAAATAACTAAATAACTAAATAACTAAATAACTAAATAACTAAATAACTAAATAACTAAATAACTAAATAACTAAATAACTAAATAACTAAATAACTAAATAACTAAATAACTAAATAACTAAATAACTAAATAACTAAATAACTAAATAACTAAATAACTAAATAACTAAATAACTAAATAACTAAATAACTAAATAACTAAATAACTAAATAACTAAATAACTAAATAACTAAATAACTAAATAACTAAATAACTAAATAACTAAATAACTAAATAACTAAATAACTAAATAACTAAATAACTAAATAACTAAATAACTAAATAACTAAATAACTAAATAACTAAATAACTAAATAACTAAATAACTAAATAACTAAATAACTAAATAACTAAATAACTAAATAACTAAATAACTAAATAACTAAATAACTAAATAACTAAATAACTAAATAACTAAATAACTAAATAACTAAATAACTAAATAACTAAATAACTAAATAACTAAATAACTAAATAACTAAATAACTAAATAACTAAATAACTAAATAACTAAATAACTAAATAACTAAATAACTAAATAACTAAATAACTAAATAACTAAATAACTAAATAACTAAATAACTAAATAACTAAATAACTAAATAACTAAATAACTAAATAACTAAATAACTAAATAACTAAATAACTAAATAACTAAATAACTAAATAACTAAATAACTAAATAACTAAATAACTAAATAACTAAATAACTAAATAACTAAATAACTAAATAACTAAATAACTAAATAACTAAATAACTAAATAACTAAATAACTAAATAACTAAATAACTAAATAACTAAATAACTAAATAACTAAATAACTAAATAACTAAATAACTAAATAACTAAATAACTAAATAACTAAATAACTAAATAACTAAATAACTAAATAACTAAATAACTAAATAACTAAATAACTAAATAACTAAATAACTAAATAACTAAATAACTAAATAACTAAATAACTAAATAACTAAATAACTAAATAACTAAATAACTAAATAACTAAATAACTAAATAACTAAATAACTAAATAACTAAATAACTAAATAACTAAATAACTAAATAACTAAATAACTAAATAACTAAATAACTAAATAACTAAATAACTAAATAACTAAATAACTAAATAACTAAATAACTAAATAACTAAATAACTAAATAACTAAATAACTAAATAACTAAATAACTAAATAACTAAATAACTAAATAACTAAATAACTAAATAACTAAATAACTAAATAACTAAATAACTAAATAACTAAATAACTAAATAACTAAATAACTAAATAACTAAATAACTAAATAACTAAATAACTAAATAACTAAATAACTAAATAACTAAATAACTAAATAACTAAATAACTAAATAACTAAATAACTAAATAACTAAATAACTAAATAACTAAATAACTAAATAACTAAATAACTAAATAACTAAATAACTAAATAACTAAATAACTAAATAACTAAATAACTAAATAACTAAATAACTAAATAACTAAATAACTAAATAACTAAATAACTAAATAACTAAATAACTAAATAACTAAATAACTAAATAACTAAATAACTAAATAACTAAATAACTAAATAACTAAATAACTAAATAACTAAATAACTAAATAACTAAATAACTAAATAACTAAATAACTAAATAACTAAATAACTAAATAACTAAATAACTAAATAACTAAATAACTAAATAACTAAATAACTAAATAACTAAATAACTAAATAACTAAATAACTAAATAACTAAATAACTAAATAACTAAATAACTAAATAACTAAATAACTAAATAACTAAATAACTAAATAACTAAATAACTAAATAACTAAATAACTAAATAACTAAATAACTAAATAACTAAATAACTAAATAACTAAATAACTAAATAACTAAATAACTAAATAACTAAATAACTAAATAACTAAATAACTAAATAACTAAATAACTAAATAACTAAATAACTAAATAACTAAATAACTAAATAACTAAATAACTAAATAACTAAATAACTAAATAACTAAATAACTAAATAACTAAATAACTAAATAACTAAATAACTAAATAACTAAATAACTAAATAACTAAATAACTAAATAACTAAATAACTAAATAACTAAATAACTAAATAACTAAATAACTAAATAACTAAATAACTAAATAACTAAATAACTAAATAACTAAATAACTAAATAACTAAATAACTAAATAACTAAATAACTAAATAACTAAATAACTAAATAACTAAATAACTAAATAACTAAATAACTAAATAACTAAATAACTAAATAACTAAATAACTAAATAACTAAATAACTAAATAACTAAATAACTAAATAACTAAATAACTAAATAACTAAATAACTAAATAACTAAATAACTAAATAACTAAATAACTAAATAACTAAATAACTAAATAACTAAATAACTAAATAACTAAATAACTAAATAACTAAATAACTAAATAACTAAATAACTAAATAACTAAATAACTAAATAACTAAATAACTAAATAACTAAATAACTAAATAACTAAATAACTAAATAACTAAATAACTAAATAACTAAATAACTAAATAACTAAATAACTAAATAACTAAATAACTAAATAACTAAATAACTAAATAACTAAATAACTAAATAACTAAATAACTAAATAACTAAATAACTAAATAACTAAATAACTAAATAACTAAATAACTAAATAACTAAATAACTAAATAACTAAATAACTAAATAACTAAATAACTAAATAACTAAATAACTAAATAACTAAATAACTAAATAACTAAATAACTAAATAACTAAATAACTAAATAACTAAATAACTAAATAACTAAATAACTAAATAACTAAATAACTAAATAACTAAATAACTAAATAACTAAATAACTAAATAACTAAATAACTAAATAACTAAATAACTAAATAACTAAATAACTAAATAACTAAATAACTAAATAACTAAATAACTAAATAACTAAATAACTAAATAACTAAATAACTAAATAACTAAATAACTAAATAACTAAATAACTAAATAACTAAATAACTAAATAACTAAATAACTAAATAACTAAATAACTAAATAACTAAATAACTAAATAACTAAATAACTAAATAACTAAATAACTAAATAACTAAATAACTAAATAACTAAATAACTAAATAACTAAATAACTAAATAACTAAATAACTAAATAACTAAATAACTAAATAACTAAATAACTAAATAACTAAATAACTAAATAACTAAATAACTAAATAACTAAATAACTAAATAACTAAATAACTAAATAACTAAATAACTAAATAACTAAATAACTAAATAACTAAATAACTAAATAACTAAATAACTAAATAACTAAATAACTAAATAACTAAATAACTAAATAACTAAATAACTAAATAACTAAATAACTAAATAACTAAATAACTAAATAACTAAATAACTAAATAACTAAATAACTAAATAACTAAATAACTAAATAACTAAATAACTAAATAACTAAATAACTAAATAACTAAATAACTAAATAACTAAATAACTAAATAACTAAATAACTAAATAACTAAATAACTAAATAACTAAATAACTAAATAACTAAATAACTAAATAACTAAATAACTAAATAACTAAATAACTAAATAACTAAATAACTAAATAACTAAATAACTAAATAACTAAATAACTAAATAACTAAATAACTAAATAACTAAATAACTAAATAACTAAATAACTAAATAACTAAATAACTAAATAACTAAATAACTAAATAACTAAATAACTAAATAACTAAATAACTAAATAACTAAATAACTAAATAACTAAATAACTAAATAACTAAATAACTAAATAACTAAATAACTAAATAACTAAATAACTAAATAACTAAATAACTAAATAACTAAATAACTAAATAACTAAATAACTAAATAACTAAATAACTAAATAACTAAATAACTAAATAACTAAATAACTAAATAACTAAATAACTAAATAACTAAATAACTAAATAACTAAATAACTAAATAACTAAATAACTAAATAACTAAATAACTAAATAACTAAATAACTAAATAACTAAATAACTAAATAACTAAATAACTAAATAACTAAATAACTAAATAACTAAATAACTAAATAACTAAATAACTAAATAACTAAATAACTAAATAACTAAATAACTAAATAACTAAATAACTAAATAACTAAATAACTAAATAACTAAATAACTAAATAACTAAATAACTAAATAACTAAATAACTAAATAACTAAATAACTAAATAACTAAATAACTAAATAACTAAATAACTAAATAACTAAATAACTAAATAACTAAATAACTAAATAACTAAATAACTAAATAACTAAATAACTAAATAACTAAATAACTAAATAACTAAATAACTAAATAACTAAATAACTAAATAACTAAATAACTAAATAACTAAATAACTAAATAACTAAATAACTAAATAACTAAATAACTAAATAACTAAATAACTAAATAACTAAATAACTAAATAACTAAATAACTAAATAACTAAATAACTAAATAACTAAATAACTAAATAACTAAATAACTAAATAACTAAATAACTAAATAACTAAATAACTAAATAACTAAATAACTAAATAACTAAATAACTAAATAACTAAATAACTAAATAACTAAATAACTAAATAACTAAATAACTAAATAACTAAATAACTAAATAACTAAATAACTAAATAACTAAATAACTAAATAACTAAATAACTAAATAACTAAATAACTAAATAACTAAATAACTAAATAACTAAATAACTAAATAACTAAATAACTAAATAACTAAATAACTAAATAACTAAATAACTAAATAACTAAATAACTAAATAACTAAATAACTAAATAACTAAATAACTAAATAACTAAATAACTAAATAACTAAATAACTAAATAACTAAATAACTAAATAACTAAATAACTAAATAACTAAATAACTAAATAACTAAATAACTAAATAACTAAATAACTAAATAACTAAATAACTAAATAACTAAATAACTAAATAACTAAATAACTAAATAACTAAATAACTAAATAACTAAATAACTAAATAACTAAATAACTAAATAACTAAATAACTAAATAACTAAATAACTAAATAACTAAATAACTAAATAACTAAATAACTAAATAACTAAATAACTAAATAACTAAATAACTAAATAACTAAATAACTAAATAACTAAATAACTAAATAACTAAATAACTAAATAACTAAATAACTAAATAACTAAATAACTAAATAACTAAATAACTAAATAACTAAATAACTAAATAACTAAATAACTAAATAACTAAATAACTAAATAACTAAATAACTAAATAACTAAATAACTAAATAACTAAATAACTAAATAACTAAATAACTAAATAACTAAATAACTAAATAACTAAATAACTAAATAACTAAATAACTAAATAACTAAATAACTAAATAACTAAATAACTAAATAACTAAATAACTAAATAACTAAATAACTAAATAACTAAATAACTAAATAACTAAATAACTAAATAACTAAATAACTAAATAACTAAATAACTAAATAACTAAATAACTAAATAACTAAATAACTAAATAACTAAATAACTAAATAACTAAATAACTAAATAACTAAATAACTAAATAACTAAATAACTAAATAACTAAATAACTAAATAACTAAATAACTAAATAACTAAATAACTAAATAACTAAATAACTAAATAACTAAATAACTAAATAACTAAATAACTAAATAACTAAATAACTAAATAACTAAATAACTAAATAACTAAATAACTAAATAACTAAATAACTAAATAACTAAATAACTAAATAACTAAATAACTAAATAACTAAATAACTAAATAACTAAATAACTAAATAACTAAATAACTAAATAACTAAATAACTAAATAACTAAATAACTAAATAACTAAATAACTAAATAACTAAATAACTAAATAACTAAATAACTAAATAACTAAATAACTAAATAACTAAATAACTAAATAACTAAATAACTAAATAACTAAATAACTAAATAACTAAATAACTAAATAACTAAATAACTAAATAACTTGTTGGGGCGGTGCGGCTTGATCGATGAAATAATTGAAGCCCCAAGATTGAATGGTACGCATAAAAATACGCGGGTACTTTGGGGTTTTTACGCGACGGGCGTAGATGTTTATTGTATCACTTTGAAACAAGAACTGCTTAAGCCTAACTTAACTTAAGCGCTCCAGAGCAGAGCGGAGACTTAGGGGAGAGATGGAGAGGGAGAGCGGACGGCAGTGCGAGCGCGCGAGATATAGAAATCTGGATAAAACTGCGGCTCGACACTGCCTCCTGAAATTAAACGCCCTTTTGGCGTGAACATTCTCCCCCCCCTTGCGAGGACACCCGTAGCAAGAACCTCAGGATAGTAGGCTCAGGAATACGTTGGAAGTGTAGATCGGTCGTCCGTATGTAGGAGAGTGTGGTGGGCCTTTCCACACTTGTGACAGTGATGACCACTGCGGCAGGAGTCCTTGGAATGATTGTGAGCCAAGCAATTGGAGCAGTACTTCTGGATATGTACTTCCTGAAGCCGATTCTGGGGGCTTAGCCGTAGAAAGTGGTGGCACTTCCGTAGAGGATGGATCTTTTGGCAGACTCGGCATTGGTAGGATTTAATACCTCGAGTACGTCTGCCATCCAAGGCGGGGTATGGAACCCAATATTCGGATGGAGTATTCTTAGGAGGACTTTTTTGTACGGAAACTTGCGTTGAATAGGACGCAATGATGTGTGGAACTGAGGCGGATACTGGCCTTGGAGGGTCGGATGGAATCGTCGGAGTAGTAGGACCGCTGTTTCGGTGCAGCAATGTGTGATGCCGATCTTGGCAAGTGAGACAGTTGTGAGCGCTTGTGCAATCCCGGAATTGATGGCTACTTGCAAAGCAATTGGAGCACAACTGCTTCCTTTGGATATAGGCTAAGCGATCTTCTACCGTCATCTGTAGGAAGCGTGGACATATACGCACGGGGTGGTTCTTCTTCGAACACAGATCGCAGCCTTTGGTTATCGGAACTAACCTTGTGTTGAAGGAATTTATTTTTGGAAATTCTGCCTCTCGATTTGTGTCTTTGGACTGGACGTGGTGGAAATTGGCAGACCGGAAGCTATCGACGGCCTCAAGCGTTCGATGGCGCTCCGTCAAATAGGAATCAAGCTCAAGCCACGTAGGAATTTCGGCTTTGTTTTGGATGGATTGCTCCCATAATGAGAGAGTGAGCTTTGGTAGTTTTGTCGAGCACATATAAACCAGGATAGGGTCCCAATTCTCAATATTAACTCCGGAAAATTGTAAGGAAGTTAAGCAACCTTGAAACGTGCGTTGAAGTTCCTTTAAGGCTGCTCCCGACTCCTGTGCTATGGATTGCACATTGACAAGTGTTTTCAGGTGACTGTTCACCTGCAATCGCTTATTTTCGAAACGCTCAGTTAGGTTATTCCAGGCTGAGCGAAAGCCATCATTGGTGAGTGGGGATCTTGAAACTATGGAATGAGCTTCGCCACTTGTTTTTGAATTTAAGTGGAATAATTTTTCAACGGGCGTTAGACTCGGATTGTCTATGTATATTGCCGTGAAAAGGTCCCGGAAAGTCGGCCAGCGAAGATAATCGCCAGAGAAAACCTCTGTGTCGATAGGAGGGAGCCGACAGCCATAAGACGTGAAATTTTGGGACGGAGTTACTGGAGCTTGAGGTATTTGGGAGGAGCCCTTTTGGATTTGTTCCATCAGCTGCGCGGCAAATATTTCGTAAGTGGAGTACGTTTGGTAATACTTGGACTTTAGTATGGATTTTGTGTCTGCGGCGCTCTCGCCTGCAGATATAATGCAGTCGGAGCATAAGTCGTATGCTGCCTTTACCGTTTGCCACAAGGAATTGAGATGTTCGCGACGGATTTTATAGGCGGATAACGTTGGTGTAGGAGCACCTGGAGCGTTCACAGTGGCCTCAAAGTGGATCAGACAGTCAGCTGTGGCCATGAATCGGGTTAAAGCGGATTTTACTGATGTTGCCATGACGTTAAGTAATTTAGAATTTTACTTCAGATGTAAGGAAACGGATTGGAATCAAATTGGAATTTAGGAACCAATTAAGATTGTAAATATATATGGTCACACTGTCGGATAGGCAATAAATATTTATTATATCGGATGGTCGGACTTATGTAAGGAATTACAGACTTTAATATTGTTTGTTTGAAAGGAACACTTTTTGTGAGCACTTGACCCACTGTGCACTGGCGATATACGGTATACGTATGTATGTACACTGTACGTATGTATATATGTGGGGTGCGAATAGCAGAATAACGTTGCGGGAATAGGAAAGACTTCGCTTATGTTTGTGTGTCGGTGCGTTTGTTTGTCACCTGCACAACTAAATTGCAAACGATTTGCTGGAGTAAATTTGTGGATATTGTCACTTTGTTTTTAATTTTAGAAATAGTTTAGCCGTATTTGTAGGTCGAGAAAAGTAGTTGGAGTGGACTGTATTAGATTGTTTTTGTAAATATACACATGCAGCTGGAACACAGTAAAAAATAAAGAGTGCCAATCTTAAGGGAAAATTTTATGACCGGGAATTTTTTACTGCGGCTGAGTTATATTTTACACACGATTGGAATTGAAAATATATTTGACAAATATTTTCGTTGAATAGTAGCACTGAAATATTTACTGGAATTGTTTCAAGTGTGCAACTGTGGGCAAAGGAAACTGGAATATTGTCGGGCACAAGTAACGGAATTGAAATACATATATTAAATGCCGTTGCGTCGGATTAATCTCTTTTGGATTTAGACAATATATCATACAGAAAGTTAGTCGAAATAGGGTTCGAAAAACTGGCTGTATGACCGGCAATTATAGTAAGCGGAACTTATCTGGAGTGTTTCAAGCCTGCTGGGACAAAATCAAAGGAAACTCCAGGAGAGGAAAGTCCAAAGATTTTGAAATCCGGCTCGAAGGACCAAAATGTTGGGGCGGTGCGGCTTGATCGATGAAATAATTGAAGCCCCAAGATTGAATGGTACGCATAAAAATACGCGGGTACTTTGGGGTTTTTACGCGACGGGCGTAGATGTTTATTGTATCACTTTGAAACAAGAACTGCTTAAGCCTAACTTAACTTAAGCGCTCCAGAGCAGAGCGGAGACTTAGGGGAGAGATGGAGAGGGAGAGCGGACGGCAGTGCGAGCGCGCGAGATATAGAAATCTGGATAAAACTGCGGCTCGACACTGCCTCCTGAAATTAAACGCCCTTTTGGCGTGAACATAACTAAATAACTAAATAACTAAATAACTAAATAACTAAATAACTAAATAACTAAATAACTAAATAACTAAATAACTAAATAACTAAATAACTAAATAACTAAATAACTAAATAACTAAATAACTAAATAACTAAATAACTAAATAACTAAATAACTAAATAACTAAATAACTAAATAACTAAATAACTAAATAACTAAATAACTAAATAACTAAATAACTAAATAACTAAATAACTAAATAACTAAATAACTAAATAACTAAATAACTAAATAACTAAATAACTAAATAACTAAATAACTAAATAACTAAATAACTAAATAACTAAATAACTAAATAACTAAATAACTAAATAACTAAATAACTAAATAACTAAATAACTAAATAACTAAATAACTAAATAACTAAATAACTAAATAACTAAATAACTAAATAACTAAATAACTAAATAACTAAATAACTAAATAACTAAATAACTAAATAACTAAATAACTAAATAACTAAATAACTAAATAACTAAATAACTAAATAACTAAATAACTAAATAACTAAATAACTAAATAACTAAATAACTAAATAACTAAATAACTAAATAACTAAATAACTAAATAACTAAATAACTAAATAACTAAATAACTAAATAACTAAATAACTAAATAACTAAATAACTAAATAACTAAATAACTAAATAACTAAATAACTAAATAACTAAATAACTAAATAACTAAATAACTAAATAACTAAATAACTAAATAACTAAATAACTAAATAACTAAATAACTAAATAACTAAATAACTAAATAACTAAATAACTAAATAACTAAATAACTAAATAACTAAATAACTAAATAACTAAATAACTAAATAACTAAATAACTAAATAACTAAATAACTAAATAACTAAATAACTAAATAACTAAATAACTAAATAACTAAATAACTAAATAACTAAATAACTAAATAACTAAATAACTAAATAACTAAATAACTAAATAACTAAATAACTAAATAACTAAATAACTAAATAACTAAATAACTAAATAACTAAATAACTAAATAACTAAATAACTAAATAACTAAATAACTAAATAACTAAATAACTAAATAACTAAATAACTAAATAACTAAATAACTAAATAACTAAATAACTAAATAACTAAATAACTAAATAACTAAATAACTAAATAACTAAATAACTAAATAACTAAATAACTAAATAACTAAATAACTAAATAACTAAATAACTAAATAACTAAATAACTAAATAACTAAATAACTAAATAACTAAATAACTAAATAACTAAATAACTAAATAACTAAATAACTAAATAACTAAATAACTAAATAACTAAATAACTAAATAACTAAATAACTAAATAACTAAATAACTAAATAACTAAATAACTAAATAACTAAATAACTAAATAACTAAATAACTAAATAACTAAATAACTAAATAACTAAATAACTAAATAACTAAATAACTAAATAACTAAATAACTAAATAACTAAATAACTAAATAACTAAATAACTAAATAACTAAATAACTAAATAACTAAATAACTAAATAACTAAATAACTAAATAACTAAATAACTAAATAACTAAATAACTAAATAACTAAATAACTAAATAACTAAATAACTAAATAACTAAATAACTAAATAACTAAATAACTAAATAACTAAATAACTAAATAACTAAATAACTAAATAACTAAATAACTAAATAACTAAATAACTAAATAACTAAATAACTAAATAACTAAATAACTAAATAACTAAATAACTAAATAACTAAATAACTAAATAACTAAATAACTAAATAACTAAATAACTAAATAACTAAATAACTAAATAACTAAATAACTAAATAACTAAATAACTAAATAACTAAATAACTAAATAACTAAATAACTAAATAACTAAATAACTAAATAACTAAATAACTAAATAACTAAATAACTAAATAACTAAATAACTAAATAACTAAATAACTAAATAACTAAATAACTAAATAACTAAATAACTAAATAACTAAATAACTAAATAACTAAATAACTAAATAACTAAATAACTAAATAACTAAATAACTAAATAACTAAATAACTAAATAACTAAATAACTAAATAACTAAATAACTAAATAACTAAATAACTAAATAACTAAATAACTAAATAACTAAATAACTAAATAACTAAATAACTAAATAACTAAATAACTAAATAACTAAATAACTAAATAACTAAATAACTAAATAACTAAATAACTAAATAACTAAATAACTAAATAACTAAATAACTAAATAACTAAATAACTAAATAACTAAATAACTAAATAACTAAATAACTAAATAACTAAATAACTAAATAACTAAATAACTAAATAACTAAATAACTAAATAACTAAATAACTAAATAACTAAATAACTAAATAACTAAATAACTAAATAACTAAATAACTAAATAACTAAATAACTAAATAACTAAATAACTAAATAACTAAATAACTAAATAACTAAATAACTAAATAACTAAATAACTAAATAACTAAATAACTAAATAACTAAATAACTAAATAACTAAATAACTAAATAACTAAATAACTAAATAACTAAATAACTAAATAACTAAATAACTAAATAACTAAATAACTAAATAACTAAATAACTAAATAACTAAATAACTAAATAACTAAATAACTAAATAACTAAATAACTAAATAACTAAATAACTAAATAACTAAATAACTAAATAACTAAATAACTAAATAACTAAATAACTAAATAACTAAATAACTAAATAACTAAATAACTAAATAACTAAATAACTAAATAACTAAATAACTAAATAACTAAATAACTAAATAACTAAATAACTAAATAACTAAATAACTAAATAACTAAATAACTAAATAACTAAATAACTAAATAACTAAATAACTAAATAACTAAATAACTAAATAACTAAATAACTAAATAACTAAATAACTAAATAACTAAATAACTAAATAACTAAATAACTAAATAACTAAATAACTAAATAACTAAATAACTAAATAACTAAATAACTAAATAACTAAATAACTAAATAACTAAATAACTAAATAACTAAATAACTAAATAACTAAATAACTAAATAACTAAATAACTAAATAACTAAATAACTAAATAACTAAATAACTAAATAACTAAATAACTAAATAACTAAATAACTAAATAACTAAATAACTAAATAACTAAATAACTAAATAACTAAATAACTAAATAACTAAATAACTAAATAACTAAATAACTAAATAACTAAATAACTAAATAACTAAATAACTAAATAACTAAATAACTAAATAACTAAATAACTAAATAACTAAATAACTAAATAACTAAATAACTAAATAACTAAATAACTAAATAACTAAATAACTAAATAACTAAATAACTAAATAACTAAATAACTAAATAACTAAATAACTAAATAACTAAATAACTAAATAACTAAATAACTAAATAACTAAATAACTAAATAACTAAATAACTAAATAACTAAATAACTAAATAACTAAATAACTAAATAACTAAATAACTAAATAACTAAATAACTAAATAACTAAATAACTAAATAACTAAATAACTAAATAACTAAATAACTAAATAACTAAATAACTAAATAACTAAATAACTAAATAACTAAATAACTAAATAACTAAATAACTAAATAACTAAATAACTAAATAACTAAATAACTAAATAACTAAATAACTAAATAACTAAATAACTAAATAACTAAATAACTAAATAACTAAATAACTAAATAACTAAATAACTAAATAACTAAATAACTAAATAACTAAATAACTAAATAACTAAATAACTAAATAACTAAATAACTAAATAACTAAATAACTAAATAACTAAATAACTAAATAACTAAATAACTAAATAACTAAATAACTAAATAACTAAATAACTAAATAACTAAATAACTAAATAACTAAATAACTAAATAACTAAATAACTAAATAACTAAATAACTAAATAACTAAATAACTAAATAACTAAATAACTAAATAACTAAATAACTAAATAACTAAATAACTAAATAACTAAATAACTAAATAACTAAATAACTAAATAACTAAATAACTAAATAACTAAATAACTAAATAACTAAATAACTAAATAACTAAATAACTAAATAACTAAATAACTAAATAACTAAATAACTAAATAACTAAATAACTAAATAACTAAATAACTAAATAACTAAATAACTAAATAACTAAATAACTAAATAACTAAATAACTAAATAACTAAATAACTAAATAACTAAATAACTAAATAACTAAATAACTAAATAACTAAATAACTAAATAACTAAATAACTAAATAACTAAATAACTAAATAACTAAATAACTAAATAACTAAATAACTAAATAACTAAATAACTAAATAACTAAATAACTAAATAACTAAATAACTAAATAACTAAATAACTAAATAACTAAATAACTAAATAACTAAATAACTAAATAACTAAATAACTAAATAACTAAATAACTAAATAACTAAATAACTAAATAACTAAATAACTAAATAACTAAATAACTAAATAACTAAATAACTAAATAACTAAATAACTAAATAACTAAATAACTAAATAACTAAATAACTAAATAACTAAATAACTAAATAACTAAATAACTAAATAACTAAATAACTAAATAACTAAATAACTAAATAACTAAATAACTAAATAACTAAATAACTAAATAACTAAATAACTAAATAACTAAATAACTAAATAACTAAATAACTAAATAACTAAATAACTAAATAACTAAATAACTAAATAACTAAATAACTAAATAACTAAATAACTAAATAACTAAATAACTAAATAACTAAATAACTAAATAACTAAATAACTAAATAACTAAATAACTAAATAACTAAATAACTAAATAACTAAATAACTAAATAACTAAATAACTAAATAACTAAATAACTAAATAACTAAATAACTAAATAACTAAATAACTAAATAACTAAATAACTAAATAACTAAATAACTAAATAACTAAATAACTAAATAACTAAATAACTAAATAACTAAATAACTAAATAACTAAATAACTAAATAACTAAATAACTAAATAACTAAATAACTAAATAACTAAATAACTAAATAACTAAATAACTAAATAACTAAATAACTAAATAACTAAATAACTAAATAACTAAATAACTAAATAACTAAATAACTAAATAACTAAATAACTAAATAACTAAATAACTAAATAACTAAATAACTAAATAACTAAATAACTAAATAACTAAATAACTAAATAACTAAATAACTAAATAACTAAATAACTAAATAACTAAATAACTAAATAACTAAATAACTAAATAACTAAATAACTAAATAACTAAATAACTAAATAACTAAATAACTAAATAACTAAATAACTAAATAACTAAATAACTA
The DNA here is from genome assembly GCF_043229965.1 of Drosophila suzukii. Taxonomy (NCBI): domain Eukaryota; kingdom Metazoa; phylum Arthropoda; class Insecta; order Diptera; family Drosophilidae; genus Drosophila; species Drosophila suzukii. The sequence goes on along the minus strand of NW_027255904.1, from coordinate 754,490 downwards.
AATAACTAAATAACTAAATAACTAAATAACTAAATAACTAAATAACTAAATAACTAAATAACTAAATAACTAAATAACTAAATAACTAAATAACTAAATAACTAAATAACTAAATAACTAAATAACTAAATAACTAAATAACTAAATAACTAAATAACTAAATAACTAAATAACTAAATAACTAAATAACTAAATAACTAAATAACTAAATAACTAAATAACTAAATAACTAAATAACTAAATAACTAAATAACTAAATAACTAAATAACTAAATAACTAAATAACTAAATAACTAAATAACTAAATAACTAAATAACTAAATAACTAAATAACTAAATAACTAAATAACTAAATAACTAAATAACTAAATAACTAAATAACTAAATAACTAAATAACTAAATAACTAAATAACTAAATAACTAAATAACTAAATAACTAAATAACTAAATAACTAAATAACTAAATAACTAAATAACTAAATAACTAAATAACTAAATAACTAAATAACTAAATAACTAAATAACTAAATAACTAAATAACTAAATAACTAAATAACTAAATAACTAAATAACTAAATAACTAAATAACTAAATAACTAAATAACTAAATAACTAAATAACTAAATAACTAAATAACTAAATAACTAAATAACTAAATAACTAAATAACTAAATAACTAAATAACTAAATAACTAAATAACTAAATAACTAAATAACTAAATAACTAAATAACTAAATAACTAAATAACTAAATAACTAAATAACTAAATAACTAAATAACTAAATAACTAAATAACTAAATAACTAAATAACTAAATAACTAAATAACTAAATAACTAAATAACTAAATAACTAAATAACTAAATAACTAAATAACTAAATAACTAAATAACTAAATAACTAAATAACTAAATAACTAAATAACTAAATAACTAAATAACTAAATAACTAAATAACTAAATAACTAAATAACTAAATAACTAAATAACTAAATAACTAAATAACTAAATAACTAAATAACTAAATAACTAAATAACTAAATAACTAAATAACTAAATAACTAAATAACTAAATAACTAAATAACTAAATAACTAAATAACTAAATAACTAAATAACTAAATAACTAAATAACTAAATAACTAAATAACTAAATAACTAAATAACTAAATAACTAAATAACTAAATAACTAAATAACTAAATAACTAAATAACTAAATAACTAAATAACTAAATAACTAAATAACTAAATAACTAAATAACTAAATAACTAAATAACTAAATAACTAAATAACTAAATAACTAAATAACTAAATAACTAAATAACTAAATAACTAAATAACTAAATAACTAAATAACTAAATAACTAAATAACTAAATAACTAAATAACTAAATAACTAAATAACTAAATAACTAAATAACTAAATAACTAAATAACTAAATAACTAAATAACTAAATAACTAAATAACTAAATAACTAAATAACTAAATAACTAAATAACTAAATAACTAAATAACTAAATAACTAAATAACTAAATAACTAAATAACTAAATAACTAAATAACTAAATAACTAAATAACTAAATAACTAAATAACTAAATAACTAAATAACTAAATAACTAAATAACTAAATAACTAAATAACTAAATAACTAAATAACTAAATAACTAAATAACTAAATAACTAAATAACTAAATAACTAAATAACTAAATAACTAAATAACTAAATAACTAAATAACTAAATAACTAAATAACTAAATAACTAAATAACTAAATAACTAAATAACTAAATAACTAAATAACTAAATAACTAAATAACTAAATAACTAAATAACTAAATAACTAAATAACTAAATAACTAAATAACTAAATAACTAAATAACTAAATAACTAAATAACTAAATAACTAAATAACTAAATAACTAAATAACTAAATAACTAAATAACTAAATAACTAAATAACTAAATAACTAAATAACTAAATAACTAAATAACTAAATAACTAAATAACTAAATAACTAAATAACTAAATAACTAAATAACTAAATAACTAAATAACTAAATAACTAAATAACTAAATAACTAAATAACTAAATAACTAAATAACTAAATAACTAAATAACTAAATAACTAAATAACTAAATAACTAAATAACTAAATAACTAAATAACTAAATAACTAAATAACTAAATAACTAAATAACTAAATAACTAAATAACTAAATAACTAAATAACTAAATAACTAAATAACTAAATAACTAAATAACTAAATAACTAAATAACTAAATAACTAAATAACTAAATAACTAAATAACTAAATAACTAAATAACTAAATAACTAAATAACTAAATAACTAAATAACTAAATAACTAAATAACTAAATAACTAAATAACTAAATAACTAAATAACTAAATAACTAAATAACTAAATAACTAAATAACTAAATAACTAAATAACTAAATAACTAAATAACTAAATAACTAAATAACTAAATAACTAAATAACTAAATAACTAAATAACTAAATAACTAAATAACTAAATAACTAAATAACTAAATAACTAAATAACTAAATAACTAAATAACTAAATAACTAAATAACTAAATAACTAAATAACTAAATAACTAAATAACTAAATAACTAAATAACTAAATAACTAAATAACTAAATAACTAAATAACTAAATAACTAAATAACTAAATAACTAAATAACTAAATAACTAAATAACTAAATAACTAAATAACTAAATAACTAAATAACTAAATAACTAAATAACTAAATAACTAAATAACTAAATAACTAAATAACTAAATAACTAAATAACTAAATAACTAAATAACTAAATAACTAAATAACTAAATAACTAAATAACTAAATAACTAAATAACTAAATAACTAAATAACTAAATAACTAAATAACTAAATAACTAAATAACTAAATAACTAAATAACTAAATAACTAAATAACTAAATAACTAAATAACTAAATAACTAAATAACTAAATAACTAAATAACTAAATAACTAAATAACTAAATAACTAAATAACTAAATAACTAAATAACTAAATAACTAAATAACTAAATAACTAAATAACTAAATAACTAAATAACTAAATAACTAAATAACTAAATAACTAAATAACTAAATAACTAAATAACTAAATAACTAAATAACTAAATAACTAAATAACTAAATAACTAAATAACTAAATAACTAAATAACTAAATAACTAAATAACTAAATAACTAAATAACTAAATAACTAAATAACTAAATAACTAAATAACTAAATAACTAAATAACTAAATAACTAAATAACTAAATAACTAAATAACTAAATAACTAAATAACTAAATAACTAAATAACTAAATAACTAAATAACTAAATAACTAAATAACTAAATAACTAAATAACTAAATAACTAAATAACTAAATAACTAAATAACTAAATAACTAAATAACTAAATAACTAAATAACTAAATAACTAAATAACTAAATAACTAAATAACTAAATAACTAAATAACTAAATAACTAAATAACTAAATAACTAAATAACTAAATAACTAAATAACTAAATAACTAAATAACTAAATAACTAAATAACTAAATAACTAAATAACTAAATAACTAAATAACTAAATAACTAAATAACTAAATAACTAAATAACTAAATAACTAAATAACTAAATAACTAAATAACTAAATAACTAAATAACTAAATAACTAAATAACTAAATAACTAAATAACTAAATAACTAAATAACTAAATAACTAAATAACTAAATAACTAAATAACTAAATAACTAAATAACTAAATAACTAAATAACTAAATAACTAAATAACTAAATAACTAAATAACTAAATAACTAAATAACTAAATAACTAAATAACTAAATAACTAAATAACTAAATAACTAAATAACTAAATAACTAAATAACTAAATAACTAAATAACTAAATAACTAAATAACTAAATAACTAAATAACTAAATAACTAAATAACTAAATAACTAAATAACTAAATAACTAAATAACTAAATAACTAAATAACTAAATAACTAAATAACTAAATAACTAAATAACTAAATAACTAAATAACTAAATAACTAAATAACTAAATAACTAAATAACTAAATAACTAAATAACTAAATAACTAAATAACTAAATAACTAAATAACTAAATAACTAAATAACTAAATAACTAAATAACTAAATAACTAAATAACTAAATAACTAAATAACTAAATAACTAAATAACTAAATAACTAAATAACTAAATAACTAAATAACTAAATAACTAAATAACTAAATAACTAAATAACTAAATAACTAAATAACTAAATAACTAAATAACTAAATAACTAAATAACTAAATAACTAAATAACTAAATAACTAAATAACTAAATAACTAAATAACTAAATAACTAAATAACTAAATAACTAAATAACTAAATAACTAAATAACTAAATAACTAAATAACTAAATAACTAAATAACTAAATAACTAAATAACTAAATAACTAAATAACTAAATAACTAAATAACTAAATAACTAAATAACTAAATAACTAAATAACTAAATAACTAAATAACTAAATAACTAAATAACTAAATAACTAAATAACTAAATAACTAAATAACTAAATAACTAAATAACTAAATAACTAAATAACTAAATAACTAAATAACTAAATAACTAAATAACTAAATAACTAAATAACTAAATAACTAAATAACTAAATAACTAAATAACTAAATAACTAAATAACTAAATAACTAAATAACTAAATAACTAAATAACTAAATAACTAAATAACTAAATAACTAAATAACTAAATAACTAAATAACTAAATAACTAAATAACTAAATAACTAAATAACTAAATAACTAAATAACTAAATAACTAAATAACTAAATAACTAAATAACTAAATAACTAAATAACTAAATAACTAAATAACTAAATAACTAAATAACTAAATAACTAAATAACTAAATAACTAAATAACTAAATAACTAAATAACTAAATAACTAAATAACTAAATAACTAAATAACTAAATAACTAAATAACTAAATAACTAAATAACTAAATAACTAAATAACTAAATAACTAAATAACTAAATAACTAAATAACTAAATAACTAAATAACTAAATAACTAAATAACTAAATAACTAAATAACTAAATAACTAAATAACTAAATAACTAAATAACTAAATAACTAAATAACTAAATAACTAAATAACTAAATAACTAAATAACTAAATAACTAAATAACTAAATAACTAAATAACTAAATAACTAAATAACTAAATAACTAAATAACTAAATAACTAAATAACTAAATAACTAAATAACTAAATAACTAAATAACTAAATAACTAAATAACTAAATAACTAAATAACTAAATAACTAAATAACTAAATAACTAAATAACTAAATAACTAAATAACTAAATAACTAAATAACTAAATAACTAAATAACTAAATAACTAAATAACTAAATAACTAAATAACTAAATAACTAAATAACTAAATAACTAAATAACTAAATAACTAAATAACTAAATAACTAAATAACTAAATAACTAAATAACTAAATAACTAAATAACTAAATAACTAAATAACTAAATAACTAAATAACTAAATAACTAAATAACTAAATAACTAAATAACTAAATAACTAAATAACTAAATAACTAAATAACTAAATAACTAAATAACTAAATAACTAAATAACTAAATAACTAAATAACTAAATAACTAAATAACTAAATAACTAAATAACTAAATAACTAAATAACTAAATAACTAAATAACTAAATAACTAAATAACTAAATAACTAAATAACTAAATAACTAAATAACTAAATAACTAAATAACTAAATAACTAAATAACTAAATAACTAAATAACTAAATAACTAAATAACTAAATAACTAAATAACTAAATAACTAAATAACTAAATAACTAAATAACTAAATAACTAAATAACTAAATAACTAAATAACTAAATAACTAAATAACTAAATAACTAAATAACTAAATAACTAAATAACTAAATAACTAAATAACTAAATAACTAAATAACTAAATAACTAAATAACTAAATAACTAAATAACTAAATAACTAAATAACTAAATAACTAAATAACTAAATAACTAAATAACTAAATAACTAAATAACTAAATAACTAAATAACTAAATAACTAAATAACTAAATAACTAAATAACTAAATAACTAAATAACTAAATAACTAAATAACTAAATAACTAAATAACTAAATAACTAAATAACTAAATAACTAAATAACTAAATAACTAAATAACTAAATAACTAAATAACTAAATAACTAAATAACTAAATAACTAAATAACTAAATAACTAAATAACTAAATAACTAAATAACTAAATAACTAAATAACTAAATAACTAAATAACTAAATAACTAAATAACTAAATAACTAAATAACTAAATAACTAAATAACTAAATAACTAAATAACTAAATAACTAAATAACTAAATAACTAAATAACTAAATAACTAAATAACTAAATAACTAAATAACTAAATAACTAAATAACTAAATAACTAAATAACTAAATAACTAAATAACTAAATAACTAAATAACTAAATAACTAAATAACTAAATAACTAAATAACTAAATAACTAAATAACTAAATAACTAAATAACTAAATAACTAAATAACTAAATAACTAAATAACTAAATAACTAAATAACTAAATAACTAAATAACTAAATAACTAAATAACTAAATAACTAAATAACTAAATAACTAAATAACTAAATAACTAAATAACTAAATAACTAAATAACTAAATAACTAAATAACTAAATAACTAAATAACTAAATAACTAAATAACTAAATAACTAAATAACTAAATAACTAAATAACTAAATAACTAAATAACTAAATAACTAAATAACTAAATAACTAAATAACTAAATAACTAAATAACTAAATAACTAAATAACTAAATAACTAAATAACTAAATAACTAAATAACTAAATAACTAAATAACTAAATAACTAAATAACTAAATAACTAAATAACTAAATAACTAAATAACTAAATAACTAAATAACTAAATAACTAAATAACTAAATAACTAAATAACTAAATAACTAAATAACTAAATAACTAAATAACTAAATAACTAAATAACTAAATAACTAAATAACTAAATAACTAAATAACTAAATAACTAAATAACTAAATAACTAAATAACTAAATAACTAAATAACTAAATAACTAAATAACTAAATAACTAAATAACTAAATAACTAAATAACTAAATAACTAAATAACTAAATAACAAAATAACAAAATAACAAAATAACAAAATAACAAAATAACAAAATAACAAAATAACAAAATAACAAAATAACAAAATAACAAAATAACAAAATAACAAAATAACAAAATAACAAAATAACAAAATAACAAAATAACAAAATAACAAAATAACAAAATAACAAAATAACAAAATAACAAAATAACAAAATAACAAAATAACAAAATAACAAAATAACAAAATAACAAAATAACTAAATAACTAAATAACTAAATAACTAAATAACTAAATAACTAAATAACTAAATAACTAAATAACTAAATAACTAAATAACTAAATAACTAAATAACTAAATAACTAAATAACTAAATAACTAAATAACTAAATAACTAAATAACTAAATAACTAAATAACTAAATAACTAAATAACTAAATAACTAAATAACTAAATAACTAAATAACTAAATAACTAAATAACTAAATAACTAAATAACTAAATAACTAAATAACTAAATAACTAAATAACTAAATAACTAAATAACTAAATAACTAAATAACTAAATAACTAAATAACTAAATAACTAAATAACTAAATAACTAAATAACTAAATAACTAAATAACTAAATAACTAAATAACTAAATAACTAAATAACTAAATAACTAAATAACTAAATAACTAAATAACTAAATAACTAAATAACTAAATAACTAAATAACTAAATAACTAAATAACTAAATAACTAAATAACTAAATAACTAAATAACTAAATAACTAAATAACTAAATAACTAAATAACTAAATAACTAAATAACTAAATAACTAAATAACTAAATAACTAAATAACTAAATAACTAAATAACTAAATAACTAAATAACTAAATAACTAAATAACTAAATAACTAAATAACTAAATAACTAAATAACTAAATAACTAAATAACTAAATAACTAAATAACTAAATAACTAAATAACTAAATAACTAAATAACTAAATAACTAAATAACTAAATAACTAAATAACTAAATAACTAAATAACTAAATAACTAAATAACTAAATAACTAAATAACTAAATAACTAAATAACTAAATAACTAAATAACTAAATAACTAAATAACTAAATAACTAAATAACTAAATAACTAAATAACTAAATAACTAAATAACTAAATAACTAAATAACTAAATAACTAAATAACTAAATAACTAAATAACTAAATAACTAAATAACTAAATAACTAAATAACTAAATAACTAAATAACTAAATAACTAAATAACTAAATAACTAAATAACTAAATAACTAAATAACTAAATAACTAAATAACTAAATAACTAAATAACTAAATAACTAAATAACTAAATAACTAAATAACTAAATAACTAAATAACTAAATAACTAAATAACTAAATAACTAAATAACTAAATAACTAAATAACTAAATAACTAAATAACTAAATAACTAAATAACTAAATAACTAAATAACTAAATAACTAAATAACTAAATAACTAAATAACTAAATAACTAAATAACTAAATAACTAAATAACTAAATAACTAAATAACTAAATAACTAAATAACTAAATAACTAAATAACTAAATAACTAAATAACTAAATAACTAAATAACTAAATAACTAAATAACTAAATAACTAAATAACTAAATAACTAAATAACTAAATAACTAAATAACTAAATAACTAAATAACTAAATAACTAAATAACTAAATAACTAAATAACTAAATAACTAAATAACTAAATAACTAAATAACTAAATAACTAAATAACTAAATAACTAAATAACTAAATAACTAAATAACTAAATAACTAAATAACTAAATAACTAAATAACTAAATAACTAAATAACTAAATAACTAAATAACTAAATAACTAAATAACTAAATAACTAAATAACTAAATAACTAAATAACTAAATAACTAAATAACTAAATAACTAAATAACTAAATAACTAAATAACTAAATAACTAAATAACTAAATAACTAAATAACTAAATAACTAAATAACTAAATAACTAAATAACTAAATAACTAAATAACTAAATAACTAAATAACTAAATAACTAAATAACTAAATAACTAAATAACTAAATAACTAAATAACTAAATAACTAAATAACTAAATAACTAAATAACTAAATAACTAAATAACTAAATAACTAAATAACTAAATAACTAAATAACTAAATAACTAAATAACTAAATAACTAAATAACTAAATAACTAAATAACTAAATAACTAAATAACTAAATAACTAAATAACTAAATAACTAAATAACTAAATAACTAAATAACTAAATAACTAAATAACTAAATAACTAAATAACTAAATAACTAAATAACTAAATAACTAAATAACTAAATAACTAAATAACTAAATAACTAAATAACTAAATAACTAAATAACTAAATAACTAAATAACTAAATAACTAAATAACTAAATAACTAAATAACTAAATAACTAAATAACTAAATAACTAAATAACTAAATAACTAAATAACTAAATAACTAAATAACTAAATAACTAAATAACTAAATAACTAAATAACTAAATAACTAAATAACTAAATAACTAAATAACTAAATAACTAAATAACTAAATAACTAAATAACTAAATAACTAAATAACTAAATAACTAAATAACTAAATAACTAAATAACTAAATAACTAAATAACTAAATAACTAAATAACTAAATAACTAAATAACTAAATAACTAAATAACTAAATAACTAAATAACTAAATAACTAAATAACTAAATAACTAAATAACTAAATAACTAAATAACTAAATAACTAAATAACTAAATAACTAAATAACTAAATAACTAAATAACTAAATAACTAAATAACTAAATAACTAAATAACTAAATAACTAAATAACTAAATAACTAAATAACTAAATAACTAAATAACTAAATAACTAAATAACTAAATAACTAAATAACTAAATAACTAAATAACTAAATAACTAAATAACTAAATAACTAAATAACTAAATAACTAAATAACTAAATAACTAAATAACTAAATAACTAAATAACTAAATAACTAAATAACTAAATAACTAAATAACTAAATAACTAAATAACTAAATAACTAAATAACTAAATAACAAAATAACAAAATAACAAAATAACAAAATAACAAAATAACAAAATAACAAAATAACAAAATAACAAAATAACAAAATAACAAAATAACAAAATAACAAAATAACAAAATAACAAAATAACAAAATAACAAAATAACAAAATAACAAAATAACAAAATAACAAAATAACAAAATAACAAAATAACAAAATAACAAAATAACAAAATAACAAAATAACAAAATAACAAAATAACAAAATAACAAAATAACAAAATAACAAAATAACAAAATAACAAAATAACAAAATAACAAAATAACAAAATAACAAAATAACAAAATAACAAAATAACAAAATAACAAAATAACAAAATAACAAAATAACAAAATAACAAAATAACAAAATAACAAAATAACTAAATAACTAAATAACTAAATAACTAAATAACTAAATAACTAAATAACTAAATAACTAAATAACTAAATAACTAAATAACTAAATAACTAAATAACTAAATAACTAAATAACTAAATAACTAAATAACTAAATAACTAAATAACTAAATAACTAAATAACTAAATAACTAAATAACTAAATAACTAAATAACTAAATAACTAAATAACTAAATAACTAAATAACTAAATAACTAAATAACTAAATAACTAAATAACTAAATAACTAAATAACTAAATAACTAAATAACTAAATAACTAAATAACTAAATAACTAAATAACTAAATAACTAAATAACTAAATAACTAAATAACTAAATAACTAAATAACTAAATAACTAAATAACTAAATAACTAAATAACTAAATAACTAAATAACTAAATAACTAAATAACTAAATAACTAAATAACTAAATAACTAAATAACTAAATAACTAAATAACTAAATAACTAAATAACTAAATAACTAAATAACTAAATAACTAAATAACTAAATAACTAAATAACTAAATAACTAAATAACTAAATAACTAAATAACTAAATAACTAAATAACTAAATAACTAAATAACTAAATAACTAAATAACTAAATAACTAAATAACTAAATAACTAAATAACTAAATAACTAAATAACTAAATAACTAAATAACTAAATAACTAAATAACTAAATAACTAAATAACTAAATAACTAAATAACTAAATAACTAAATAACTAAATAACTAAATAACTAAATAACTAAATAACTAAATAACTAAATAACTAAATAACTAAATAACTAAATAACTAAATAACTAAATAACTAAATAACTAAATAACTAAATAACTAAATAACTAAATAACTAAATAACTAAATAACTAAATAACTAAATAACTAAATAACTAAATAACTAAATAACTAAATAACTAAATAACTAAATAACTAAATAACTAAATAACTAAATAACTAAATAACTAAATAACTAAATAACTAAATAACTAAATAACTAAATAACTAAATAACTAAATAACTAAATAACTAAATAACTAAATAACTAAATAACTAAATAACTAAATAACTAAATAACTAAATAACTAAATAACTAAATAACTAAATAACTAAATAACTAAATAACTAAATAACTAAATAACTAAATAACTAAATAACTAAATAACTAAATAACTAAATAACTAAATAACTAAATAACTAAATAACTAAATAACTAAATAACTAAATAACTAAATAACTAAATAACTAAATAACTAAATAACTAAATAACTAAATAACTAAATAACTAAATAACTAAATAACTAAATAACTAAATAACTAAATAACTAAATAACTAAATAACTAAATAACTAAATAACTAAATAACTAAATAACTAAATAACTAAATAACTAAATAACTAAATAACTAAATAACTAAATAACTAAATAACTAAATAACTAAATAACTAAATAACTAAATAACTAAATAACTAAATAACTAAATAACTAAATAACTAAATAACTAAATAACTAAATAACTAAATAACTAAATAACTAAATAACTAAATAACTAAATAACTAAATAACTAAATAACTAAATAACTAAATAACTAAATAACTAAATAACTAAATAACTAAATAACTAAATAACTAAATAACTAAATAACTAAATAACTAAATAACTAAATAACTAAATAACTAAATAACTAAATAACTAAATAACTAAATAACTAAATAACTAAATAACTAAATAACTAAATAACTAAATAACTAAATAACTAAATAACTAAATAACTAAATAACTAAATAACTAAATAACTAAATAACTAAATAACTAAATAACTAAATAACTAAATAACTAAATAACTAAATAACTAAATAACTAAATAACTAAATAACTAAATAACTAAATAACTAAATAACTAAATAACTAAATAACTAAATAACTAAATAACTAAATAACTAAATAACTAAATAACTAAATAACTAAATAACTAAATAACTAAATAACTAAATAACTAAATAACTAAATAACTAAATAACTAAATAACTAAATAACTAAATAACTAAATAACTAAATAACTAAATAACTAAATAACTAAATAACTAAATAACTAAATAACTAAATAACTAAATAACTAAATAACTAAATAACTAAATAACTAAATAACTAAATAACTAAATAACTAAATAACTAAATAACTAAATAACTAAATAACTAAATAACTAAATAACTAAATAACTAAATAACTAAATAACTAAATAACTAAATAACTAAATAACTAAATAACTAAATAACTAAATAACTAAATAACTAAATAACTAAATAACTAAATAACTAAATAACTAAATAACTAAATAACTAAATAACTAAATAACTAAATAACTAAATAACTAAATAACTAAATAACTAAATAACTAAATAACTAAATAACTAAATAACTAAATAACTAAATAACTAAATAACTAAATAACTAAATAACTAAATAACTAAATAACTAAATAACTAAATAACTAAATAACTAAATAACTAAATAACTAAATAACTAAATAACTAAATAACTAAATAACTAAATAACTAAATAACTAAATAACTAAATAACTAAATAACTAAATAACTAAATAACTAAATAACTAAATAACTAAATAACTAAATAACTAAATAACTAAATAACTAAATAACTAAATAACTAAATAACTAAATAACTAAATAACTAAATAACTAAATAACTAAATAACTAAATAACTAAATAACTAAATAACTAAATAACTAAATAACTAAATAACTAAATAACTAAATAACTAAATAACTAAATAACTAAATAACTAAATAACTAAATAACTAAATAACTAAATAACTAAATAACTAAATAACTAAATAACTAAATAACTAAATAACTAAATAACTAAATAACTAAATAACTAAATAACTAAATAACTAAATAACTAAATAACTAAATAACTAAATAACTAAATAACTAAATAACTAAATAACTAAATAACTAAATAACTAAATAACTAAATAACTAAATAACTAAATAACTAAATAACTAAATAACTAAATAACTAAATAACTAAATAACTAAATAACTAAATAACTAAATAACTAAATAACTAAATAACTAAATAACTAAATAACTAAATAACTAAATAACTAAATAACTAAATAACTAAATAACTAAATAACTAAATAACTAAATAACTAAATAACTAAATAACTAAATAACTAAATAACTAAATAACTAAATAACTAAATAACTAAATAACTAAATAACTAAATAACTAAATAACTAAATAACTAAATAACTAAATAACTAAATAACTAAATAACTAAATAACTAAATAACTAAATAACTAAATAACTAAATAACTAAATAACTAAATAACTAAATAACTAAATAACTAAATAACTAAATAACTAAATAACTAAATAACTAAATAACTAAATAACTAAATAACTAAATAACTAAATAACTAAATAACTAAATAACTAAATAACTAAATAACTAAATAACTAAATAACTAAATAACTAAATAACTAAATAACTAAATAACTAAATAACTAAATAACTAAATAACTAAATAACTAAATAACTAAATAACTAAATAACTAAATAACTAAATAACTAAATAACTAAATAACTAAATAACTAAATAACTAAATAACTAAATAACTAAATAACTAAATAACTAAATAACTAAATAACTAAATAACTAAATAACTAAATAACTAAATAACTAAATAACTAAATAACTAAATAACTAAATAACTAAATAACTAAATAACTAAATAACTAAATAACTAAATAACTAAATAACTAAATAACTAAATAACTAAATAACTAAATAACTAAATAACTAAATAACTAAATAACTAAATAACTAAATAACTAAATAACTAAATAACTAAATAACTAAATAACTAAATAACTAAATAACTAAATAACTAAATAACTAAATAACTAAATAACTAAATAACTAAATAACTAAATAACTAAATAACTAAATAACTAAATAACTAAATAACTAAATAACTAAATAACTAAATAACTAAATAACTAAATAACTAAATAACTAAATAACTAAATAACTAAATAACTAAATAACTAAATAACTAAATAACTAAATAACTAAATAACTAAATAACTAAATAACTAAATAACTAAATAACTAAATAACTAAATAACTAAATAACTAAATAACTAAATAACTAAATAACTAAATAACTAAATAACTAAATAACTAAATAACTAAATAACTAAATAACTAAATAACTAAATAACTAAATAACTAAATAACTAAATAACTAAATAACTAAATAACTAAATAACTAAATAACTAAATAACTAAATAACTAAATAACTAAATAACTAAATAACTAAATAACTAAATAACTAAATAACTAAATAACTAAATAACTAAATAACTAAATAACTAAATAACTAAATAACTAAATAACTAAATAACTAAATAACTAAATAACTAAATAACTAAATAACTAAATAACTAAATAACTAAATAACTAAATAACTAAATAACTAAATAACTAAATAACTAAATAACTAAATAACTAAATAACTAAATAACTAAATAACTAAATAACTAAATAACTAAATAACTAAATAACTAAATAACTAAATAACTAAATAACTAAATAACTAAATAACTAAATAACTAAATAACTAAATAACTAAATAACTAAATAACTAAATAACTAAATAACTAAATAACTAAATAACTAAATAACTAAATAACTAAATAACTAAATAACTAAATAACTAAATAACTAAATAACTAAATAACTAAATAACTAAATAACTAAATAACTAAATAACTAAATAACTAAATAACTAAATAACTAAATAACTAAATAACTAAATAACTAAATAACTAAATAACTAAATAACTAAATAACTAAATAACTAAATAACTAAATAACTAAATAACTAAATAACTAAATAACTAAATAACTAAATAACTAAATAACTAAATAACTAAATAACTAAATAACTAAATAACTAAATAACTAAATAACTAAATAACTAAATAACTAAATAACTAAATAACTAAATAACTAAATAACTAAATAACTAAATAACTAAATAACTAAATAACTAAATAACTAAATAACTAAATAACTAAATAACTAAATAACTAAATAACTAAATAACTAAATAACTAAATAACTAAATAACTAAATAACTAAATAACTAAATAACTAAATAACTAAATAACTAAATAACTAAATAACTAAATAACTAAATAACTAAATAACTAAATAACTAAATAACTAAATAACTAAATAACTAAATAACTAAATAACTAAATAACTAAATAACTAAATAACTAAATAACTAAATAACTAAATAACTAAATAACTAAATAACTAAATAACTAAATAACTAAATAACTAAATAACTAAATAACTAAATAACTAAATAACTAAATAACTAAATAACTAAATAACTAAATAACTAAATAACTAAATAACTAAATAACTAAATAACTAAATAACTAAATAACTAAATAACTAAATAACTAAATAACTAAATAACTAAATAACTAAATAACTAAATAACTAAATAACTAAATAACTAAATAACTAAATAACTAAATAACTAAATAACTAAATAACTAAATAACTAAATAACTAAATAACTAAATAACTAAATAACTAAATAACTAAATAACTAAATAACTAAATAACTAAATAACTAAATAACTAAATAACTAAATAACTAAATAACTAAATAACTAAATAACTAAATAACTAAATAACTAAATAACTAAATAACTAAATAACTAAATAACTAAATAACTAAATAACTAAATAACTAAATAACTAAATAACTAAATAACTAAATAACTAAATAACTAAATAACTAAATAACTAAATAACTAAATAACTAAATAACTAAATAACTAAATAACTAAATAACTAAATAACTAAATAACTAAATAACTAAATAACTAAATAACTAAATAACTAAATAACTAAATAACTAAATAACTAAATAACTAAATAACTAAATAACTAAATAACTAAATAACTAAATAACTAAATAACTAAATAACTAAATAACTAAATAACTAAATAACTAAATAACTAAATAACTAAATAACTAAATAACTAAATAACTAAATAACTAAATAACTAAATAACTAAATAACTAAATAACTAAATAACTAAATAACTAAATAACTAAATAACTAAATAACTAAATAACTAAATAACTAAATAACTAAATAACTAAATAACTAAATAACTAAATAACTAAATAACTAAATAACTAAATAACTAAATAACTAAATAACTAAATAACTAAATAACTAAATAACTAAATAACTAAATAACTAAATAACTAAATAACTAAATAACTAAATAACTAAATAACTAAATAACTAAATAACTAAATAACTAAATAACTAAATAACTAAATAACTAAATAACTAAATAACTAAATAACTAAATAACTAAATAACTAAATAACTAAATAACTAAATAACTAAATAACTAAATAACTAAATAACTAAATAACTAAATAACTAAATAACTAAATAACTAAATAACTAAATAACTAAATAACTAAATAACTAAATAACTAAATAACTAAATAACTAAATAACTAAATAACTAAATAACTAAATAACTAAATAACTAAATAACTAAATAACTAAATAACTAAATAACTAAATAACTAAATAACTAAATAACTAAATAACTAAATAACTAAATAACTAAATAACTAAATAACTAAATAACTAAATAACTAAATAACTAAATAACTAAATAACTAAATAACTAAATAACTAAATAACTAAATAACTAAATAACTAAATAACTAAATAACTAAATAACTAAATAACTAAATAACTAAATAACTAAATAACTAAATAACTAAATAACTAAATAACTAAATAACTAAATAACTAAATAACTAAATAACTAAATAACTAAATAACTAAATAACTAAATAACTAAATAACTAAATAACTAAATAACTAAATAACTAAATAACTAAATAACTAAATAACTAAATAACTAAATAACTAAATAACTAAATAACTAAATAACTAAATAACTAAATAACTAAATAACTAAATAACTAAATAACTAAATAACTAAATAACTAAATAACTAAATAACTAAATAACTAAATAACTAAATAACTAAATAACTAAATAACTAAATAACTAAATAACTAAATAACTAAATAACTAAATAACTAAATAACTAAATAACTAAATAACTAAATAACTAAATAACTAAATAACTAAATAACTAAATAACTAAATAACTAAATAACTAAATAACTAAATAACTAAATAACTAAATAACTAAATAACTAAATAACTAAATAACTAAATAACTAAATAACTAAATAACTAAATAACTAAATAACTAAATAACTAAATAACTAAATAACTAAATAACTAAATAACTAAATAACTAAATAACTAAATAACTAAATAACTAAATAACTAAATAACTAAATAACTAAATAACTAAATAACTAAATAACTAAATAACTAAATAACTAAATAACTAAATAACTAAATAACTAAATAACTAAATAACTAAATAACTAAATAACTAAATAACTAAATAACTAAATAACTAAATAACTAAATAACTAAATAACTAAATAACTAAATAACTAAATAACTAAATAACTAAATAACTAAATAACTAAATAACTAAATAACTAAATAACTAAATAACTAAATAACTAAATAACTAAATAACTAAATAACTAAATAACTAAATAACTAAATAACTAAATAACTAAATAACTAAATAACTAAATAACTAAATAACTAAATAACTAAATAACTAAATAACTAAATAACTAAATAACTAAATAACTAAATAACTAAATAACTAAATAACTAAATAACTAAATAACTAAATAACTAAATAACTAAATAACTAAATAACTAAATAACTAAATAACTAAATAACTAAATAACTAAATAACTAAATAACTAAATAACTAAATAACTAAATAACTAAATAACTAAATAACTAAATAACTAAATAACTAAATAACTAAATAACTAAATAACTAAATAACTAAATAACTAAATAACTAAATAACTAAATAACTAAATAACTAAATAACTAAATAACTAAATAACTAAATAACTAAATAACTAAATAACTAAATAACTAAATAACTAAATAACTAAATAACTAAATAACTAAATAACTAAATAACTAAATAACTAAATAACTAAATAACTAAATAACTAAATAACTAAATAACTAAATAACTAAATAACTAAATAACTAAATAACTAAATAACTAAATAACTAAATAACTAAATAACTAAATAACTAAATAACTAAATAACTAAATAACTAAATAACTAAATAACTAAATAACTAAATAACTAAATAACTAAATAACTAAATAACTAAATAACTAAATAACTAAATAACTAAATAACTAAATAACTAAATAACTAAATAACTAAATAACTAAATAACTAAATAACTAAATAACTAAATAACTAAATAACTAAATAACTAAATAACTAAATAACTAAATAACTAAATAACTAAATAACTAAATAACTAAATAACTAAATAACTAAATAACTAAATAACTAAATAACTAAATAACTAAATAACTAAATAACTAAATAACTAAATAACTAAATAACTAAATAACTAAATAACTAAATAACTAAATAACTAAATAACTAAATAACTAAATAACTAAATAACTAAATAACTAAATAACTAAATAACTAAATAACTAAATAACTAAATAACTAAATAACTAAATAACTAAATAACTAAATAACTAAATAACTAAATAACTAAATAACTAAATAACTAAATAACTAAATAACTAAATAACTAAATAACTAAATAACTAAATAACTAAATAACTAAATAACTAAATAACTAAATAACTAAATAACTAAATAACTAAATAACTAAATAACTAAATAACTAAATAACTAAATAACTAAATAACTAAATAACTAAATAACTAAATAACTAAATAACTAAATAACTAAATAACTAAATAACTAAATAACTAAATAACTAAATAACTAAATAACTAAATAACTAAATAACTAAATAACTAAATAACTAAATAACTAAATAACTAAATAACTAAATAACTAAATAACTAAATAACTAAATAACTAAATAACTAAATAACTAAATAACTAAATAACTAAATAACTAAATAACTAAATAACTAAATAACTAAATAACTAAATAACTAAATAACTAAATAACTAAATAACTAAATAACTAAATAACTAAATAACTAAATAACTAAATAACTAAATAACTAAATAACTAAATAACTAAATAACTAAATAACTAAATAACTAAATAACTAAATAACTAAATAACTAAATAACTAAATAACTAAATAACTAAATAACTAAATAACTAAATAACTAAATAACTAAATAACTAAATAACTAAATAACTAAATAACTAAATAACTAAATAACTAAATAACTAAATAACTAAATAACTAAATAACTAAATAACTAAATAACTAAATAACTAAATAACTAAATAACTAAATAACTAAATAACTAAATAACTAAATAACTAAATAACTAAATAACTAAATAACTAAATAACTAAATAACTAAATAACTAAATAACTAAATAACTAAATAACTAAATAACTAAATAACTAAATAACTAAATAACTAAATAACTAAATAACATCGTGGATTTTTGTCACGTTTTACTTTAGCCGCTTTCGGGGCACCTGGGCGTGGCTCATCAAAAACCGACGTGCGCTCTTTCCAAAAACAGGAATCGATCTCAATTTTTCTAAAATTCGCGGACACGTCCGATTCCAAACGCAGTCAAAACAAAACTACGAGTCCGATTCCGCTGAAATTTTGACAGTAGCCGTCTATGAGAATGTACTACAAGATATTAAATTTCTTTTGCGATAGTGACGCCATCGGGCGGTGAGGCTAAGTACTTATCGGACTGCCCTCGTAGTATTTAATTCGTTGTTATTTAAATTATGTTTGTGAACGAAATGGAAAGTGTACTTATGTTGAGTGCAATATCTTCTTTCTATCTTACGTTCTGATAGGAATAATTTATTCCTTTTTAAGTATATTAAAAGCTGTTTCTTTTGAAATTAAGTTCTTTTAGTGATTAATCTAAGAATGATTGTGCTTACCATGGAAAATTCTTTTAAGAAAATATTTTTCTTCGGTTTAGTAGCAATTATACTGGTTCTGTCCCGTTTATAGAATAGCGTTCATGAATCAAGTACATTTTCGGGTTATTTGGGGTTTAAGAGTGATGTATTCTATATTCAATAACGAGAAGCATTTTCTTTCTTATAACAAGCCCCAAAATGACAATCTGAAATCAAGTAGAAATGGCGCTTAAATTTGGAACGCGTTTTTTTCTAAGTGTATATGTATTTATATTACCGTCCCTGGTAAATGGTCGATGTGTAAAGTAACCTATCTGTCTAAATAAAATATTTCCTTTTTCCTTGCCAGGTCATGCCCGTAGCAGCCAGCACCATATCGTTCTTCATGCTCTCCCTAGACCGCTACGCCACCGTGAAACATCCCCGATTGGCCCAGCTGCGCCAGCGCCGCTACTTGCATGTCTTCTTGGGCCTGTTCTCCTGGCTAGCCTCGGCGGCCATCTGCACACCATTCCTGTTTGCCTATAAGATCATCGCCAAATCTATAGTTGTTAAGGGTGGCGTGGCGGCGAGCACAACGCCGAACCCAGTGAGCGTTAGCTGCACCTCCGACCTGGGCGACAGTACCATGTTCATGTCCTTCATCATTTTTCACACAATAGCCGTGTTCGTGCTACCGGGCGTAGGTGTGCTACTCAGCCATTACGGCGTCCGACGAAAGCTCTGCGCCCTGTCGCTAACGGCACGGGCTGCCCATGGGGAGCTGCCTCTTCCTATCCCCATCCTGAGGCGCCAGACCCATATGGTGATCGTTACTGGCTGCCCTATCGCACAACAGGCGGCCTGCGGAGTCACCATGGCTGACGACACATCGAACGAAATCGGCACGGGCACCGGGGGTGGTCCATTGGTTGTCGGTCCAGGAGACATCCAGCTTCACACCTTACATTTGCGACAGCCGGGATCTGTCGGATCTACACTCGAACCAGGGTCTTATCGCTCCAGCAATCCCATATCACCAAGGTGAGTCACGTTTAAGAAAAATATGGTACGGTAAAATCAATCTATTCTGTACTACATAAAGGGTTCCAAGCCGCTATTGTTATTTATACAAAAAAAAAAAGACAAATTTAGAGTTTTTAAGCTAAGTTCTAGTTTTTTGACGTCAAAAGTTCCTCAACAAAATTTCAAAAACATATTCAAAATCTAAGAGCTTTGGAAAAAATACCGGAAAACCTAAAAAACCCCAACTTAACACCCACAAGCACCCATAATGCTTAGACCTGTCCAGTACCCACAGATTTTGTGAAATTGTAAATAGGATTTTGAAAAATCAAAAATCGGATTTTGTTTTTATTATCAATATCAATAACATGCCAAAAATTGTTCCAATCGGACTATTTATTAAAGAGTTATAATCAAATAAATAAATCGACGCTAGGCGGCGCCGTTGTGGGGTGAGCAATCTTGGGAACAGACGCCTTGCTGCATGCATATCTTCATCTCCCTCGCACTCCCCTTAGCTGAGAAACGGGTATCTGAAAGTCCAGACTATAGCGTTCTCTTTTGCTTACATATAGGTTTGGCACCCAGAAATTTGCCCAGTGTAGCAGCTAAACACCAAGGTCCAGCTGATTCTCCACCATAGAAGCTTTACAAAAAGAACCGAAGAGATTTATTTTGTCTACGTTAACGCGAGCAGCTAAACCGACGTCGCTGGAGCTGTGAATTTAAGTCGGGCATGTGTTGGCCATAAAACTATGCGATATAACCAGCGAGGATGTCCATAATCACGGGGATATAATCTTGTGGTAGTAAACAGTTTTTTCTTGCTAAAAAATCGATATTTGGGACCCCTGTGACCCATTCTCCATGACCTCGTTCTGACGACACACTTTCACTGCCGTCTATTCTAAATAGAATTACCTCAAATTCAATCTAAACAAGAAAGGAAACTAACTTCGTCATGCCGATGTTTATATACCCTTGCAGGTCGTTTATGTGGGAGCAACGCAATTCAGAGTTTCCGACTAAGTTAATGATAATATTACATTTCAATTTACTAGCGTATACTTTTTCATAAAAACGAAATATAACGACTACTGTATTTATTTTGCGATCCTTCCTGTGGAAGCTACATATATAATATAGTAGTTCAATTTTTACCAAATTTAATTCTGAAATAATGAAAAATGTCAAATACCGAAGTATAATATGATAATAAATATTGTCAAGCGACTATCTTTTACCCGATATGCCCGGTCTACTAGATTCTTCGGAACGTATGTAATAGGTAGAAGGAAGCGTTTTCGACACTATAAATTTTATATTAGGTTGTCAAAAAAGTCTTGCGGTATTTTCGCTAGATGTCGCTGCAGGCGCGTAGTTCCAGATTTATTCGTTACTTCGGGTCATGCTATACCTTTTTAGAAAGCTCTTTTCTCGTGCTAGCACGTGTTTGATTGATTGTTGTATCTTTTTAGTCGTTCATGAATTAAATTATATATTTTACAGAAATACTACGATAAAGGCAAAAATGCATCTCAAGCCCCCAATAAAATTTGTTTCCATTTCCACAACGATGGTTTCAACGTTTTCGTTCTGGTGTAGAGGTGGTTGAAGATGCGCCACGCTCCGGAAGGCGGTCTAAGTTGGCCACAAGAGAGTCCTGTGAAAATTTGCTCTTCGAGTTTTTTGCCAATAGGGAAGCGAGCTTCTATAAGAGGGGCATTATGAAGTTGGCACCTCGTTGGGAACGCATTATCGAACAAAGCGGCGCATATTTGACTTGAATCACTTTATTGTAACCTATTTTATGAACAATTGAAAATTCAATAAAAATTCCGCAAGACTTTTTTGACAACCTAATATGTTCTTGATCAGCATCACTAGCTGAGTCGACCTAGTCATGTCCCTGTGTCCGTATGTCTGTCCGTTCTTATGGACGCTGAGATCCAGAAACTATAAAAGCTAGATTGTTGGGACTTGGCATGTAGATTTTTGAGGTTATTGCGCAGCGCAAGTTTGTTTCAACAAAGGTGCCACGCCCACGCTAACGCCCACAATCTTGAATATTTTTGAAAAATTTACGTGATATTTTGTTTCGATTATCAATTTCTAATTACATGCTAAAAATTATTTAACTCCGATCATTAATTTAAAAAATAAAAGCAAATAAAGTTTACAATCTTGGGAAAAGGCGCTTTCCCACTTGTATATCTCTATCTCCCTTACACTCCCTAAATGCTCCCATAACACTAAGCGGAGTAGCAAGGGTATAAAAACGTCTGGCTATATGTTAAATGCCAAGCCTTTACGGTGCGAATAATAACATAGCCCGCGGAAAAAAAAGAGAGGAATACTAAGGAAAACGAAGGTGGTCTCAAGAATAAACAATTTATTAAATTAAATCTTAGCGACATTGCATTTGCCTTTTATCGATACTGATGTTACCTTTGTTTTTGATTTTATATTTGCCTTTGCTCTTAGCTTCGAGGGCCGCGCCTAGCTGTTCAATCGTAAAGTAAACACAAGTCTCCCTTCGAGGCCCAAACTATTGCGTTCGAAGCTAAAATCATGTTGCCTTCCAATTTTCAACCAAATTGCATCTGTCAGCATAATATAATTTCACAATGGGATGCGACAGTTTCTGCATAAGAGCAAAAAAAAAGAGAACGCTATAGTCTTGACTATCTGGTTAGAAATACAAACGACTTAAATGTGTGGATTGTATGTAAATTTATTCTTGCCAGTTGCAAAGCCTATTTGATACTGAGATGAATTTAACAAAAAGACGCCGTCGTAGCAGCGTTGCCAAAAAAGAAAAAAGGTATAAGTAGTAGGGAAAGACGGGTTCTGGGACAATTAGCATATTAATGGCCCCCGCCCCCTTACTAATTAGCATATTAATGACCCCCGCCTCTCACTAATTAACATATTAATGACCCCCGCCTCTTCATTAATGTATGCGGGTTCTGGGACAATTAACATAATCCATAAATTATCTGATTTTAAGGGGTTTAGATGTCATAAAAATGTCACGATCATATCCATAAAGAGTATACTAAATTGCCCCCCCAACCCCACACCACCATGTGACAATACTGATCACGTGACCTTTTTGCCTCATTATCAGCAATTAATATTCAGCAGGTGTTGCTGTACACGGGAGAAAGGTCGCACACTTTCCCCACATCTCCATGTGACAATATTGATCACGTATCCTTTTCCTCATTATCAGCAATTAATATTCAGCAGGTGTTGCTGTGCACGTGAGAAAGGTCGCAAACCCAAAACATCTAAAGCTGGTTGCCTTAGAGGGACATGTCCGATCATGTTGGGGAATAACGTTTCCTATGATTGTAAAACTAATTTAGAAATCAAAAGAACCCCAAATAAAATAAATCCCACAAGTTAATGATTCTCAGATGTCGAATATTTTCAAACACACTTTTTTTTTCGCCCCAGAATGTTTAACTGGTAAATTTTTTCAAGATCTCTCCTTTCTACAAACGGGTCATAAACATATCATAAAAGGGATTCAAGCAAGAGCTACCCGAACATGCGCACCTGTCTATTACCTGACCGGAATAAAAGGGACACATGCACAAGTCTGAAGGCGCACGTCCATTGACAAAATCATGAGCCTCACGCCAACGACCTCACGGCTAAGTGCGAGCTCTAATACGTTCCCATAATAGGGGTTGAAGTCACGACCGCGCAACAACTCGCAAGTAGCCGACATATCTCAGTCAAGGAAATATTTTCCATTCTCCGTACCTGTAATTTTAACTCGAAATAAAATGTCAGAAGTTTATTTTGTACCATAAAAATACATTTATTCATTTACATTTATTTATTTTGGTATTGCGAACATTTTTTTTTTATATATAGAAATTTATTTTCTGCTATGATTCCGGCGATTTGCATAGAAGAAGCAGGCGCACGTTTCCGACGTCATTTCTGGATTACAAAATGTAAAGTGTTCACCATAATTCGTAGTTTTGAGGTCATGTCCACCTCGATTCATGAACATAGTTTTTGTGTTTAGAAGGTATTGAAAATGCTGACCAATTATCTCTCCTTTAAATTGTTCAATAAATTGGTCAATTTCCTCATGAAACTTAATTTGGTTAATTTTGTTTTCTTGCACATCCTTACACATCTAGTCTCAACTTTAAAATAATGTATAAAAATTATTTTATTGTTTTGAAGCTACTTTTAAAAAATGTGAAAATAATGTATGCATTGTTTAGAGCACAAACCCCGCCCTTAAGGTGTGTTTCACAATAGGGAAACCGGTTTCCTTTAAACCTGTTTAATGACGGACAGCCCATTTCCTCGACATTAATGAGCTGACGACTCCCAAAAAACGTCTGTAGAAATCGTTTCTTTTCCACACCTTTACAAATAATTTGTTTTCCGCTTGTAATTGTCCTTAGATACTTTCGAGTTTGTGGAAAACTATTTTCTCCATCGTTCCAAAAAATTTTGTGATGTGTATTGGTTAACCAAATTGCAGTCTTTCGAGATTTTGTATTTAGCAAAGTAAAATCATATGGTGGTTCTATTAAAAAACTATTATTCAAGTTTGGATCTTTTTCGAATACAATTCCAATTTCCTTTAGAAAAAATTAATATTATTATCAAAGAAACCTTGAACATCAATCGAAACAGTATCTTTCAACATTTTTCTAATGTTAAACAACTCGTTGTACTAGTCCGTTTAGTGGGTTATATTCAACTAAACGGTCTTGTATGAGGAGACAATAATCTTGGGTATTTTCATGACTTGGTGTCTTTAGTTCTATTGAAATTCTCACATCAATAGGACCAATTTTACTGATTCATTTTGATATGAAAGATCAACCACAATAATAGGGGTCTTCAATTTAAATTCATTTGGGGTCAAAAATTGTTGTGATTCACGATTAACTAGATTGAAATCTTGTATACATTTCATATAGGTGAGCATACTAATTCTTACTAAAATCAACATTCAGATTATCACATGGATATGACTCAGAATTCAAGTGAACTTTCAAGTTTGATAAGTTATTTGTGATAAGTTCTCCATTTAGTGTAAATCCAATTATGGCAAATCTTGGTTTGTTGCGGTTAGCCGACAATTTCACATTCCAGCTGTGTTGACTTCCATACCCCAATTTGGCGTTAACATATGAATCCCAACTCCGGAATGCGATTGGTAGGTTTACAGCACTTTTAATAATATCGTACATCTTAATTTTTTGCAAAATCGCTCAGAGTTACATGGGGAATTTTCCAGATTTTATTCGTAATTTCCAACTTAAAAGTTTGTTCATTTCTGGTTTGCTCAAACACATCACCAAGATTCTTAGTTAGCATCAACACTAGTTCATGCTTACAATTTAACAAAACTTTTTTATAATCCTCAGTCAATCCCAACAAATTTTTTAATGGTACAGAAAAATTTTAATTGGGGATCCCGTAGAAATTTCGTCTCCACTGCTCCATCCAGAATTTAATAGGTATTGACTTTGAAGATTATCCAGAGATATACAATTTTTAGGGTAGTAGCCATACCGACATAGACTTGACACGTTGGACTCGTTGTATTTAGTTGTTACCTAGCAGTATTTTGATGGTTACTTTCTTTTTAGTCTTGCTTTTGGATGGTTACTTTTTGTATAGTACCTGTACAGTACTTGATTTTGGATGGTTACTATCTGTATAGTATCTGTAAAGTACTTTGTTTTAGATGATAACTAAATGTTAACAAGTATTATGAGTCGCTATAGTCTCTTATTAAGAACTGTCAAAGTACACAAGTTAAAGTTTCTAAGATGTGTTAGCCAAACACACTTGCAGTGAACTATCATTACCTGACCGTCATCAAAGTCACATGCCCAAGACCCAAGGACATTGAATAAAATACTTCCCCTTCATTTGTACCTGGAGTTTTAATTACAGTCAGATACAAAATTTGTAGGATTATTCAATATTTCTTTATATATTTTATTATTGTAAACATATTTCATTAAATTCATAATAAATTATATTTTATGTATATTTGTATATAATTAATTTTCTTACTTCAGCCCTCTGTAAGAAACATGTCGCTTATTAATCTTCGTTCCAAGCGTAGATTTTCGCTTGGTTCCCATAGATAGATGTAAAATAGTTCTCACAATGTAATCTTTCTCAGATGCTGAATTATTTTTAAAGCATTCATTTGTTCCATCCCATAATAATATTGTAACATATTTCGAAGGCATCATTAGCTAGCATAGGAGCGCCTATCAATTTAATTTTTGATTGAAGTTTATGATAGAGGTGTTGGGACCTGGTAATATCGGTTTTTGTTGTCAACTATTTTTCTAGTTCTAGTTTTCTAATTCTATTCTATTTGTATACTATTTGTATGAGTAAGGCATCATTGTCTAAGATTCTGAATAAGTTTAATAAACTCTTTAATTACAATACTGATTAGCTGGTTACTATATATTTAGTAGATGTATACAAGTTGTTTAGTATCTGGTTTGATATGTTTAATAGATGTATACAAGTTGTTTACTAGATGTATACAAGTTGATTACTAGATGTTTAGTATCTGGCTACTATATATTTAGTAGATGTATACAAGTTGTTTAGTATCTGGTTACTATATATTTAGTAGATGTATACAAGTTGTTTAGTATCTGGTTTCTATATGTTTAATAGATGTATACAAGTTGTTTACTAGATGTATACAAGTTGTTTACTAGCTATTTAGTATCTGGTTACTATATATTTAGTAGATGTATACAAGTTGTTTAGTTCTGGTTACAATATATTTAGTAGATGTATGCAAGTTGTTTAGTATCTATGTTTAATAGATGTATATAAGTTGGTTACTAGATGTATACAAGTTGTTTACTAGCTGTTTAGTATCTGGTTTCTATATGATTAGTAGATGTATACAAGGTGTTTAATAGATGTATACAAGTTGCTTACTAGCTGTTTAGTAACTGGTTTATATATCTTTAATATCTGTTTACTTTAGCTGGTTACTAGTTGTTATTAACGTCTACGAGCTTTTATAGTCTTTTGTTAAGAATGATCAAAAATTCTTGATCACTAGACGACTTTCGATGTGAAGTAAAAACTTACACTCTGATTTTCAGTGTGTTTGCTATGTACGTAAGAAAGAATGCAAAGCCAAAATAGCTCAAGATTGATATATAAATCTTAGAGGAACATGTCCGATTATGTTAGGGGAAGATGTATCCTGTGATTGTAAAACTAATTAAGATATAAATTGTTCACAAGTTGTCTAAAAGCTGTGTAGAAGCTGCTTTGATAAACAATTTTGATTCATAATTACAGATATTAAGAATATATAATAATATCATCCACTTTAACTAGTATATTGTTAAAATAAAACATTTCCATTTTTCATATTCTTTCATCTTATGTAGATATAATAAATGTAATCTTAACTACGATAGCTAGCCTTACATCCCATAACTATAGTTATTAGCTACAATAAAATGTCTAGAAAGAACAAAATATATGAATGTCCAAAAACCATTTAAAACTAACTATAATTGGGAAAGTAATTGAAATCGCTCCGGCGTAATACAGTAAAAAACAAAAAACACTGTGATTATCCCATTTTCTATCACCATAACAAATATGTATACCCACACCTAAATGACCAATTATATCCTTTGTCCAAAAATGTCTGTGACTTTCACTTATAAATTTGTCACCGATAATTTAAATCCCATTAAGCAAACCACCCATTGCTAACCGTACCATAACCCCAGAGTCAAGTTGGTTACCTACAATAAACATAGGTGGTGGTGTAAAGGATTGCTAAAATGCATCGACGCAGGCGCAAATGTCATAAAAAATGATCATAAAAATATAATTAGGAAAGTATTTTTTATTTGCGAACCATTTATAACTGTTACCAACAACACAAATAGTTATGTTACAAAGGATTTGCTTCAATGCCTCGACGCAGGCGCAAAGGTCAAGGTATTGGAAAAAAATTCATGGAATATTATCCCTTCATAAAAGAGGTCATATAATATATAATTAGGAAAGTATTTTTTATTTGCGAACCATTTATAACTGTTACCAACAACACAAATAGTTATGTTACAAAGGATTTGCTTCAATGCCTCGACGCAGGCGCAAAGGTCAAGGTATTGGAAAAAAATTCATGGAATATTATCCCTTCATAAAAGAGGTCATATAATATATAATTAGGAAAGTATTTTTTATTTGCGAACAATTTATAAATGTTACCAACAACACAAATAGTATTTACAAAGGATTGCTAAAATACCTTGATGCAGGCGCAAAGGTCAAGGTAATGGAAAAATTCATGGAATATTATCCCTTGACCAAAAACGAAAGTTTCTTCTATTTGGATAATAAAAAAATATATATTAATTCAATACTTTGATTTTTCCATCAAAATGCTTGATAAATCTAGTTGTTTGATATTCTCTAACTAATTGAGTAATATGTTTTCATGTGCCTATTTAATTTACCAAAAACAGTATTAGTCTTCTCTCATAAAATCCCTCTAATTCCCCACCGGTGAAATATATGTTCCTCATATTTAATAATGATGGTTTGTCATAGATGGGTACTTGTAATTCATATTTAAGATACTTACATCCTTCTCTAACTAATATCCTTTTATCCATCATGTAAACAGGTTTAGAATTGTATTGCGTGCTTCAACCCCTAGCCACACCCACCACTGTAACAGATTTCACTTTTCCAATGGCTGCCCCAGCTACCTAAACTGTACATTTCTTTTGATTTTCTCTTTTCCTTTCTAAGCAATGTACACAATTTTTAAACTGGTTCTGACCTCCCTCTTTAATGGCATCCTCTACTTTATTTTCGTTATATTTCTGATCTTTTCCTAACAGTAGGTTGTTAAACTTTTATTATTTTATGGGATTATTGAGCACCCGAAATCCCTGATATTAAGTCATAACATGTAACTAGCAGAATATAGTAAAAGACATTAGACTCTAAAAAGACTAGATTTACCTACAATTCAATTTACCATCTACAATCCCTGGAGAAGAGCTTAGTATTTGCAGTTTAATTTTCAAATTTATTGATTTCACAGATTCCCGCTGGTAAATACCAATTTTTAACAAATGGCTGCCAACTCCATACCATTCAGACACTGGCTTACAACCTCATAGAACTGACTCTCAAGGTATCTGTAATGCACAATATATTTCTGTCTCTTTTCTTCTAATCAATATTAAAAAATTTCATAAACTGGTTTTGGAGTTCATTTTATTCTTAGAATTAAATTATTAAAAATTATTAAGCCAACAGAGATAATAATGATTTTGTGATAGTATCCCGTTAATAATACATACATAATTCTTATTTGTATATTTTCAAATTTTTTTATTTTAGAAAATTATTCATTAATCACATTCAAATAATATTCATAATATATCTTACAATTTTTTAAATTTATCAATAATGTTTCCCAATTATTAATATTAAATGACATTGCATCATATCTATTTTTAAGATTAAATATTAAGATGGGGTCGTCCTCGCGAGACATAGCGCTGACCAACTCACATTGCTCTGCCTCACCATTAAATTTAAGATACTCTAAGTCTGATATTGAATCCCTTATACGAAAAATCATCTCCTTAACTTCCAGGAGCAGTCGTGACAGCGGATTATTTTCGATTTCCGCATCGTGAAGATCAATTTGCTGTTGAAACTTGGTTGTCTCCACCATCAGCTCGGTGATTCGATTTTCCACGTTCTCAATATCAAAGAGATGGGAATCGTTACTGTTTTCGCTCTGCAAATCCACCAAGCGCCATTTCAGGATGTCCAACTCTTCTATAGTATCATAATAGATACTACCGAATTCTCGCCGCGACTCTTTGGAAACCTTTAAAATTTCCTTGAAGATTCCTATCTCAACCAACAAATCTTCATTTATTTTAAAATCACAGTGGTTGATTTGCTTGTTGATTTCAGTCATCTTATGTCCTTCGATTCAAATTTTGTACTGTTTTAGGTTTTGTAATCTCATCAACCAGGAAAAGACAGAACGTAGAATCGAGCAGGTACTTTATATCCAAGGATCAAACCCCCTCCCCCAAGAATCAAACCACCATCCTATGCGATTGGCTTAAGTAAAACCATTCCATACTGTGTCAAAGTGAGAAGAAGAATACATAAGAAACCGGAAATCAAAGGCAAAGTAAGATTGTAGGCCAGCATATATCGATATTGGGAACTGTTGTTATATGAGTACGCATACATTTAATTGTATTTAATATAATAGTTGTTGATAATTATAATTTTATAATGGTCATCATTAAGTAGGAGGAGTGGAAAAGAATTTTTATTCTTAATATTTAATCTTAAAAATAGATATGACGCAATATCATTTAATATTAATAATTGGGAAACATTATTGATAAATTTAAAAAATTGTAAGATATATTATGAATATTATTTGAATGTGATTAATGAATAATTTTCTAAAATAAAAAAATTTGAAAATATACAAATAAGAATTATGTATGTATTATTAACGGGATACTATCACAAAATCATTATTATCTCTGTTGGCTTAATAATTTTTAATAATTTAATTCTAAGAATAAAATGAACTCCAAAACCAGTTTATGAAATTTTTTAATATTGATTAGAAGAAAAGAGACAGAAATATATTGTGCATTACAGATACCTTGAGAGTCAGTTCTATGAGGTTGTAAACCAGTGTCTGAATGGTATGGAGTTGGCAGCCATTTGTTAAAAATTGGTATTTACCAGCGGGAATCTGTGAAATCAATAAATTTGAAAATTAAACTGCAAATACTAAGCTCTTCTCCAGGGATTGTAGATGGTAAATTGAATTGTAGGTAAATCTAGTCTTTTTAGAGTCTAATGTCTTTTACTATATTCTGCTAGTTACATGTTATGACTTAATATCAGGGATTTCGGGTGCTCAATAATCCCATAAAATAATAAAAGTTTAACAACCTACTGTTAGGAAAAGATCAGAAATATAACGAAAATAAAGTAGAGGATGCCATTAAAGAGGGAGGTCAGAACCAGTTTAAAAATTGTGTACATTGCTTAGAAAGGAAAAGAGAAAATCAAAAGAAATGTACAGTTTAGGTAGCTGGGGCAGCCATTGGAAAAGTGAAATCTGTTACAGTGGTGGGTGTGGCTAGGGGTTGAAGCACGCAATACAATTCTAAACCTGTTTACATGATGGATAAAAGGATATTAGTTAGAGAAGGATGTAAGTATCTTAAATATGAATTACAAGTACCCATCTATGACAAACCATCATTATTAAATATGAGGAACATATATTTCACCGGTGGGGAATTAGAGGGATTTTATGAGAGAAGACTAATACTGTTTTTGGTAAATTAAATAGGCACATGAAAACATATTACTCAATTAGTTAGAGAATATCAAACAACTAGATTTATCAAGCATTTTGATGGAAAAATCAAAGTATTGAATTAATATATATTTTTTTATTATCCAAATAGAAGAAACTTTCGTTTTTGGTCAAGGGATAATATTCCATGAATTTTTCCATTACCTTGACCTTTGCGCCTGCATCAAGGTATTTTAGCAATCCTTTGTAAATACTATTTGTGTTGTTGGTAACATTTATAAATTGTTCGCAAATAAAAAATACTTTCCTAATTATATTTTATATGACCTCTTTTATGAAGGGATAATATTCCATGAATTTTTTTCCAATACCTTGACCTTTGCGCCTGCGTCGAGGCATTGAAGCAAATCCTTTGTAACATAACTATTTGTGTTGTTGGTAACAGTTATAAATGGTTCGCAAATAAAAAATACTTTCCTAATTATATATTATATGACCTCTTTTATGAAGGGATAATATTCCATGAATTTTTTTCCAATACCTTGACCTTTGCGCCTGCGTCGAGGCATTGAAGCAAATCCTTTGTAACATAACTATTTGTGTTGTTGGTAACAGTTATAAATGGTTCGCAAATAAAAAATACTTTCCTAATTATATTTTTATGATCATTTTTTATGACATTTGCGCCTGCGTCGATGCATTTTAGCAATCCTTTACACCACCACCTATGTTTATTGTAGGTAACCAACTTGACTCTGGGGTTATGGTACGGTTAGCAATGGGTGGTTTGCTTAATGGGATTTAAATTATCGGTGACAAATTTATAAGTGAAAGTCACAGACATTTTTGGACAAAGGATATAATTGGTCATTTAGGTGTGGGTATACATATTTGTTATGGTGATAGAAAATGGGATAATCACAGTGTTTTTTGTTTTTTACTGTATTACGCCGGAGCGATTTCAATTACTTTCCCAATTATAGTTAGTTTTAAATGGTTTTTGGACATTCATATATTTTGTTCTTTCTAGACATTTTATTGTAGCTAATAACTATAGTTATGGGATGTAAGGCTAGCTACCGTAGTTAAGATTACATTTATTATACCTACATAAGATGAAAGAATATGAAAAATGGAAATGTTTTATTTTAACAATATACTAGTTAAAGTGGATAATTATGAATCAAAATTGTTTATCAAAGCAGCTTCTACACAGCTTTTAGACAACTTGTGAACAATTTATATCTTAATTAGTTTTACAATCACAGGATACATCTTCCCCCAACATAATCGGACATGTTCCTCTAAGATTTATATATCAATCTTGAGCTATTTTGGCTTTGCATTCTTTCTTACGTACATAGCAAACACACTGAAAATCAGAGTGTAAGTTTTTACTTCACATCGAAAGTCGTCTAGTGATCAAGAATTTTTGATCATTCTTAACAAAAGACTATAAAAGCTCGTAGACGTTAATAACAACTAGTAACCAGCTAAAGTAAACAGATATTAAAGATATATAAACCAGTTACTAAACAGCTAGTAAGCAACTTGTATACATCTATTAAACACCTTGTATACATCTACTAATCATATAGAAACCAGATACTAAACAGCTAGTAAACAACTTGTATACATCTAGTAACCAACTTATATACATCTATTAAACATAGATACTAAACAACTTGCATACATCTACTAAATATATTGTAACCAGAACTAAACAACTTGTATACATCTACTAAATATATAGTAACCAGATACTAAATAGCTAGTAAACAACTTGTATACATCTAGTAAACAACTTGTATACATCTATTAAACATATAGAAACCAGATACTAAACAACTTGTATACATCTACTAAATATATAGTAACCAGATACTAAACAACTTGTATACATCTACTAAATATATAGTAGCCAGATACTAAACATCTAGTAATCAACTTGTATACATCTAGTAAACAACTTGTATACATCTATTAAACATATCAAACCAGATACTAAACAACTTGTATACATCTACTAAATATATAGTAACCAGCTAATCAGTATTGTAATTAAAGAGTTTATTAAACTTATTCAGAATCTTAGACAATGATGCCTTACTCATACAAATAGTATACAAATAGAATAGAATTAGAAAACTAGAACTAGAAAAATAGTTGACAACAAAAACCGATATTACCAGGTCCCAACACCTCTATCATAAACTTCAATCAAAAATTAAATTGATAGGCGCTCCTATGCTAGCTAATGATGCCTTCGAAATATGTTACAATATTATTATGGGATGGAACAAATGAATGCTTTAAAAATAATTCAGCATCTGAGAAAGATTACATTGTGAGAACTATTTTACATCTATCTATGGGAACCAAGCGAAAATCTACGCTTGGAACGAAGATTAATAAGCGACATGTTTCTTACAGAGGGCTGAAGTAAGAAAATTAATTATATACAAATATACATAAAATATAATTTATTATGAATTTAATGAAATATGTTTACAATAATAAAATATATAAAGAAATATTGAATAATCCTACAAATTTTGTATCTGACTGTAATTAAAACTCCAGGTACAAATGAAGGGGAAGTATTTTATTCAATGTCCTTGGGTCTTGGGCATGTGACTTTGATGACGGTCAGGTAATGATAGTTCACTGCAAGTGTGTTTGGCTAACACATCTTAGAAACTTTAACTTGTGTACTTTGATAGTTCTTAATAAGAGACTATAGCGACTCATAATACTTGTTAACATTTAGTTATCATCTAAAACAAAGTACTTTACAGATACTATACAGATAGTAACCATCCAAAATCAAGTACTGTACAGGTACTATACAAAAAGTAACCATCCAAAAGCAAGACTAAAAAGAAAGTAACCATCAAAATACTGCTAGGTAACAACTAAATACAACGAGTCCAACGTGTCAAGTCTATGTCGGTATGGCTACTACCCTAAAAATTGTATATCTCTGGATAATCTTCAAAGTCAATACCTATTAAATTCTGGATGGAGCAGTGGAGACGAAATTTCTACGGGATCCCCAATTAAAATTTTTCTGTACCATTAAAAAATTTGTTGGGATTGACTGAGGATTATAAAAAAGTTTTGTTAAATTGTAAGCATGAACTAGTGTTGATGCTAACTAAGAATCTTGGTGATGTGTTTGAGCAAACCAGAAATGAACAAACTTTTAAGTTGGAAATTACGAATAAAATCTGGAAAATTCCCCATGTAACTCTGAGCGATTTTGCAAAAAATTAAGATGTACGATATTATTAAAAGTGGTGTAAACCTACCAATCGCATTCCGGAGTTGGGATTCATATGTTAACGCCAAATTGGGGTATGGAAGTCAACACAGCTGGAATGTGAAATTGTCGGCTAACCGCAACAAACCAAGATTTGCCATAATTGGATTTACACTAAATGGAGAACTTATCACAAATAACTTATCAAACTTGAAAGTTCACTTGAATTCTGAGTCATATCCATGTGATAATCTGAATGTTGATTTTAGTAAGAATTAGTATGCTCACCTATATGAAATGTATACAAGATTTCAATCTAGTTAATCGTGAATCACAACCATTTTTGACCCCAAATGAATTTAAATTGAAGACCCCTATTATTGTGGTTGATCTTTCATATCAAAATGAATCAGTAAAATTGGTCCTATTGATGTGAGAATTTCAATAGAACTAAAGACACCAAGTCATGAAAATACCCAAGATTATTGTCTCCTCATACAAGACCGTTTAGTTGAATATAACCCACTAAACGGACTAGTACAACGAGTTGTTTAACATTAGAAAAATGTTGAAAGATACTGTTTCGATTGATGTTCAAGGTTTCTTTGATAATAATATTAATTTTTTCTAAAGGAAATTGGAATTGTATTCGAAAAAGATCCAAACTTGAATAATAGTTTTTTAATAGAACCACCATATGATTTTACTTTGCTAAATACAAAATCTCGAAAGACTGCAATTTGGTTAACCAATACACATCACAAAATTTTTTGGAACGATGGAGAAAATAGTTTTCCACAAACTCGAAAGTATCTAAGGACAATTACAAGCGGAAAACAAATTATTTGTAAAGGTGTGGAAAAGAAACGATTTCTACAGATGTTTTTTGGGAGTCGTCAGCTCATTAATGTCGAGGAAATGGGCTGTCCGTCATTAAACAGGTTTAAAGGAAACCGGTTTCCCTATTGTGAAACACACCTTAAGGGCGGGGTTTGTGCTCTAAACAATGCATACATTATTTTCACATTTTTTAAAAGTAGCTTCAAAACAATAAAATAATTTTTATACATTATTTTAAAGTTGAGACTAGATGTGTAAGGATGTGCAAGAAAACAAAATTAACCAAATTAAGTTTCATGAGGAAATTGACCAATTTATTGAACAATTTAAAGGAGAGATAATTGGTCAGCATTTTCAATACCTTCTAAACACAAAAACTATGTTCATGAATCGAGGTGGACATGACCTCAAAACTACGAATTATGGTGAACACTTTACATTTTGTAATCCAGAAATGACGTCGGAAACGTGCTCCTGCTTCTTCTATGCAAATCGCCGGAATCATAGCAGAAAATAAATTTCTATATATAAAAAAAAAATGTTCGCAATACCAAAATAAATAAATGTAAATGAATAAATGTATTTTTATGGTACAAAATAAACTTCTGACATTTTATTTCGAGTTAAAATTACAGGTACGGAGAATGGAAAATATTTCCTTGACTGAGATATGTCGGCTACTTGCGAGTTGTTGCGCGGTCGTGACTTCAACCCCTATTATGGGAACGTATTAGAGCTCGCACTTAGCCGTGAGGTCGTTGGCGTGAGGCTCATGATTTTGTCAATGGGCGTGCGCCTTCAGACTTGTGCATGTGTCCCTTTTATTCCGGTCAGGTAATAGACAGGTGCGCATGTTCGGGTAGCTCTTGCTTGAATCCCTTTTATGATATGTTTATGACCCGTTTGTAGAAAGGAGAGATCTTGAAAAAATTTACCAGTTAAACATTCTGGGGCGAAAAAAAAAGTCTGTTTGAAAATATTCGACATCTGAGAATCATTAACTTGTGGGATTTATTTTATTTGGGGTTCTTTTGATTTCTAAATTAGTTTTACAATCATAGGAAACGTTATTCCCCAACATGATCGGACATGTCCCTCTAAGGCAACCAGCTTTAGATGTTTTGGGTTTGCGACCTTTCTCACGTGCACAGCAACACCTGCTGAATATTAATTGCTGATAATGAGGAAAAGGATACGTGATCAATATTGTCACATGGAGATGTGGGGAAAGTGTGCGACCTTTCTCCCGTGTACAGCAACACCTGCTGAATATTAATTGCTGATAATGAGGCAAAAAGGTCACGTGATCAGTATTGTCACATGGTGGTGTGGGGTTGGGGGGGCAATTTAGTATACTCTTTATGGATATGATCGTGACATTTTTATGACATCTAAACCCCTTAAAATCAGATAATTTATGGATTATGTTAATTGTCCCAGAACCCGCATACATTAATGAAGAGGCGGGGGTCATTAATATGTTAATTAGTGAGAGGCGGGGGTCATTAATATGCTAATTAGTAAGGGGGCGGGGGCCATTAATATGCTAATTGTCCCAGAACCCGTCTTTCCCTACTACTGGTATATATATATATATATGTATGTCGGTTTTCTGTTATATAGGATAGAGATGGCATTATGCGCCTAAATAAAAGATTTAACTAAAGACTTCAACCGTTCATGAGCATCCCGGCCCGCCCTGAAACACAGTTTCTGAATTTGGTAAAACGGCAACCTTCGTGATTGGCCTGATAATCTCTCCTGTTGATGTCCTCAGCTTGACTTCTCGAACGAGGTTGTCCTTCCCTGGATAGGGTTCCATAACCCTTGCGATGTGCCAAGATGCTGGTGGTGTATTGTACTCCTTAACGAGATCTACATCACCGATCGAGAGGTTGGGTGTTGAAGTGGTCCATTTTGGACGTTGTTGCAGAGTAGTAAGATACTCCTGATGCCATTTCATCCAGAATCCTTGAAGCATAGCCTGGATGCTTTGCCAATATCCTAATCGGCTCACAGGGATCGCCCAATTAAGAAGTGGGCGGGTGATAAGTAGTTGTTTTCGGTATCCGATGTGTAGTATAAGGGTCGTGAATTTATCACTGCGCTGATTTGAGCAAGGAAGGTGCGCATTTGTTCAAAGGAGAGCGTTGAATGGCCGGTGACTCGGCGCAGGTGCAGTTTGACACAGCGAACTGCCGACTCCCATTTCCCTCCCCAATGAGGAGCTCTCGGGGGAATGAATTCCATCATACGCCAGAGTGGATGTGACGATGTCCTTATATCGTTGTGATGACAGCAATTCTTGCATTTCGCAAGATCGCTGAAGATCGTGCTACACGTGCCACGTAGGGATATGAAGCGCCGCAAGACAGCCAAGAAGGTTTCTGCTGTCAGGTTTGTGCCAAGTTCCAGTATGCCCGAGGTGACCATGCAGACAAACAGGCAAATGTAGCCCTTGCTGATATGTGGCTTCCGAACTTTGGCTCGTGTTCCAGGATCAGCTTCGAGATTCGGTGCGTTTTTGATAGCAAAACTGGTTGATTTGCCTCTCGTGACAATTGAGATTAGTGCAGTCGTCCGCTAACCCTCAGCAAATCATTTTCGTCTATCATTGGTGCAAGTTTGACCAGCTGCGATCGGCTCCTTATGGGTTTCTTGGCAATAAGCAATTGATGAACAGCGAAGCGCATGTTTTATACAAATAATCCTTGCTGCCTTAATCTCTCCAAATGTAAGAGCTATAGAGGCCTTATCGCAGGATGGATTTCGTGTCCGGTGAATAAATCGATTCACATAGGCGACAATGTGAACGAGCTTTAGCCAAGAAGAAACTCGTGCGATCAGCTAATCGAGTGAATGAACCTGAGTTGCAACAGTCACTGAAACCAAACAGTTGAAAGAGATAAGTCGAATCGTGAATCGTTCAACTTTACCAGGTCCAATCCACCAAAATGGAAGTCGATGAGGTCAGCAGCCATCACACCCCTGGGAGCACAGTCAGCTGGGTTTGATTTGGAGTCTACGTGCCGCCAGTCCTTCCTAGGAATACTGTCAAGGATTTCCGAGGTACTGTCTCCAAAAAAAGGGTTTTGTTGGGCTGGTGCATAGGATAACCAGGAGAGTACTATTGAAGAGTCGGACCTGACAAAAACAGTTATATTCTTGTGGCGTAATCCAGTAGAGATCAAACGAATGAGTTGGCTTAGAAGAAGTGCTGCGCGAAGAAGTAACTTCTGAGACTCTTCTGCGCGATAGAAAGACGATAGTACACATTTTACAAAAACAAAATAATGGAAAAAAACAACCCAAGAAAAAAGGGGTCGCGGTAATATTCCGTTACACCTTTTTTTCTGAAAATTATTTGGCCTTCCTTATGACCCACGCTATTATTTTTCGCCCGAGCGTCATTTCGTTGCGCGATTTGTCTGTGTACAGTGCGGTTTTGTATCAATTTTGTGCGTTTTAAAAATATTGCTTTTTTTTTCTAAATATTATTGAATGAATTCCATCATACGCCAGAGTGGATGTGACGATGTTCTTATATCGTTGTGATGACAGCAATTCTTGCATTTCGCAAGATCGCTGAAGATCGTGCTACACGTGCCACGTAGGGATATGAAGCGCCGCAAGACAGCCAAGAAGGTTTCTGCTGTCAGGTTTGTGCCAAGTTCCAGTATGCCCGAGGTGACCATGCAGACAAACAGGCAAATGTAGCCCTTGCTGATATGTGGCTTCCGAACTTTGGCTCGTGTTCCAGGATCAGCTTCGAGATTCGGTGCGTTTTTGATAGCAAAACTGGTTGATTTGCCTCTCGTGACAATTGAGATTAGTGCAGTCGTCCGCTAACCCTCAGCAAATCATTTTCGTCTATCATTGGTGCAAGTTTGACCAGCTGCGATCGGCTCCTTATGGGTTTCTTGGCAATAAGCAATTGATGAACAGCGAAGCGCATGTTTTATACAAATAATCCTTGCTGCCTTAATCTCTCCAAATGTAAGAGCTATAGAGGCCTTATCGCAGGATGGATTTCGTATCCGGTGAATAAATCGATTCACATAGGCGACAATGTGAACGAGCTTTAGCCAAGAAGAAACTCGTGCGATCAGCTAATCGAGTGAATGAACCTGAGTTGCAACAGTCACTGAAACCAAACAGTTGAAAGAGATAAGTCGAATCGTGAATCGTTCAACTTTACCAGGTCCAATCCACCAAAATGGAAGTCGATGAGGTCAGCAGCCATCACACCCCTGGGAGCACAGTCAGCTGGGTTTGATTTGGAGTCTACGTGCCGCCAGTCCTTCCTAGGAATACTGTCAAGGATTTCCGAGGTACTGTCTCCAAAAAAAGGGTTTTGTTGGGCTGGTGCATAGGATAACCAGGAGAGTACTATTGAAGAGTCGGACCTGACAAAAACAGTTATATTCTTGTGGCGTAATCCAGTAGAGATCAAACGAATGAGTTGGCTTAGAAGAAGTGCTGCGCGAAGAAGTAACTTCTGAGACTCTTCTGCGCGATAGAAAGACGATAGTACACATTTTACAAAAACAAAATAATGGAAAAAAACAACCCAAGAAAAAAGGGGTCGCGGTAATATTCCGTTACACCTTTTTTTCTGAAAATTATTTGGCCTTCCTTATGACCCACGCTATTATTTTTCGCCCGAGCGTCATTTCGTTGCGCGATTTGTCTGTGTACAGTGCGGTTTTGTATCAATTTTGTGCGTTTTAAAAATATTGCTTTTTTTTTCTAAATATTATTAATTGCTTAAGATATTTAAATATCCCCCTCAACAAAGGGTTCGAAATTACGTGCTTATCGTGAGCTGTACGATTATTTAAAGCTGTTTACGGACAAGCTAGCTGTGGACATTACTTGGCGTGTAACTGCGGATCCAACGATTCTCAACATATTTCATTGTAAAAGGTAATGTCTTCTAGTTTATTTTTACTTTGACTGAACAAAAAATAATTATTGTTTCTGTTTCCTTTAGAAATGGTTATTAATAAATTTCTTATGTCGACGGAGCTGGACCTAAATAACATTGATCAGCAAAATTTCCTACATGCCAGTGTCCGTGTATACAAGCGGACAAAGCCCTTATACACAAAATAAATGCAAAATATTGAAAGTATAATAAAATATGTTTTTATTCAAGTTTTTCCAATTGGGAAAGACTCTTCTAGATATCTTCTACAAGCAAATGTAAAATCACTTCGGAGTGACTTCCAGAAGTGACTACGGCGACACTTTTAGAAGTTACTTCGGCGATATCGCAATCGGATCGCGGAAGTGACTCCCGTCGGGAAGAGATGTGCCACTTCGGCGGCACTTCTCGGAGTCACTTCGGCGACACTTCCAGAAGTGACTTCGGCGACACTTCCAGAAGTGACTTCGGCGACACTTCCAGGAGTAACGCAGTAGTGCCTTCGAGAAGTGTCGCCGAAGTGGCCAGATAATCTGATTTCTGGAATGCTAGGTCCAAGCCTAGTAGCCCCAAAGTCGATCACAAAGGCAAAGAGCGAAACTTCCTTAGCCACTTAAGGAGACGACAAGAAGCTGTCTGTTCCTACGAGCAATCAGAAACGAACGTCTCTGAGTCCGCTCACGCCTAAAGTTAGGCCACAAATCCAGACAAAGTCCGTAAAGTCGCTAGCAACTCGTTCTCAGGCAAAAATTAATAACGAAATTGCAATTGCAGCCATCGCGCGGTTCATCACGGTGTCCGACCGAATGAGCCATTTCAGAGCGACGATTGAAACTCCAGGGCCGTCATCTCCGCCCGTCCGCACCTGCAAAGTCCGTAAGGAACAAGTCCGCTCACTCTGGGACAAAGCCGAGAAAGAATTTGAAGCGTGTCTAGACACGATTTCCAGCATTACGACTGTAGGGGCGGAAGAGATTCTGGCGACTCTGCACCGAAAATATGAATATTGCTATTCGGTGTTAGGAGCTAGCGGTTCAGGTCAGTGAGCTAATC
The DNA here is from genome assembly GCF_043229965.1 of Drosophila suzukii. Taxonomy (NCBI): domain Eukaryota; kingdom Metazoa; phylum Arthropoda; class Insecta; order Diptera; family Drosophilidae; genus Drosophila; species Drosophila suzukii. The sequence continues at coordinate 710,965 of NW_027255904.1, read as the reverse complement.
GACCGAGCCAATTCTCAGCATCCGCCCACGAGCACCAATCATCAGTCCACTTACATTCCGTCTGGGTGCCGGTTACCGCCATGCGATACTGAAGTATTTAAAATGGCCAACATTTAGGGATATTTTTACAGCAGTTTATGTCAATAATTCTAGGTACGTCGGTCGAAAAACTTTTTCATCTCAACCCTAAAACTAGCGGCGAGGCTAAGGCAATCGTAGCCAAGTCCCCTCTCACAAATGAGGGTTTCGATTCAGCATGGGCAGCGCTTCGAGACCGTTTCGAAAATAAGAGACTGCTAGTAAACAGCCAACTCAAACTCCTTTTTAATTTGAGTTCCGTAAGTTCTGGCCAGGCACAATCCAAGGGTGTTTGATAGCGCTGGCTCATTCCAGCATTTCCACAGAGAGCTGGGACTGTCTCCTGGTATTCCTGTGCGCCAGCAGATTACCTTAAGGGAGCAGTCCCTTTCATCCAAGTCCGACATTCCGACCTGGGATGAAATGAACACGTTTCTTAGCGACCGATACCGAACGCTAGTGGCGATTGAGGATATGAAACCCAGCACCAGCAATCACTCTAACGCTAACAGTCGTTTTCTTCAGATGTCTGTGGATGCGCGAACGAACTACATCAAAAAAAAGCAGCTTTGCCTAAATTGTTTCGCGAGAGGCCACCAGCTACGTGTATGTACTAGCACTCACAGCTGTTTCACATGTCGAGCGCGGCATCATACACTGTTGCATAAAGGCAACCCCAATTCCCGTGGATCAACTTCCGCAATTAGCTCTGCAGCAGGCCCACAAAATCCAGCGGTACAGGGGGGCGCCACCGGTTCAGAAAATCTGCCCCGTGTGCAGAACTATTTAGCAACCGGTGCTATAGCGGTTTTGCTAGGCACGGCCATTATTGATATATGCCACTTGGGAACGAACTACAGGGCTCGCGCTCTGATAGACTCGGGTTCTGAGGCTACGTTTATTACGGAACACCTGTTCAATCTGATTAAGCTGCCATTCCGCCATATCCAAGCCCAAGTTTCGGGCTTAAATCAGACCGTTTCCGCTCAGACGACCAGGCTCTGCCATTTTTCTATTCGAGCCCCTAATAAGTCCGGCCTTCAGCTAGAAACCGCAGCTTACGTTTTGCCTGAATTGGCCGAAAAGCGAGATGCGTTGATTGATTTACCTGCCATTCCCCTGGCAGATCCAACATTTTTAGAGAGTTCCCAGATAGATGTTCTGATCGGAGCCGACATTTTACCGTCCGTGTTGCTGAGCGGCACGCGCACAAACATTTGTGGTTCTCTCCTAGGTCAGGAAACTATTTTCGGCTGGGTGCTTACCGGCCCAGTTGCTAGTACATCTAGCCAAAATCGGGTATCTGCTTTCACGACCCAGATAACCGAAACGAGTGTCAGGGGCTTGGAAAAACTTCTCACTAAGTTTTGGGAGGTGGAGAACGTACCAACTAAGAGGCTAAAAGAATCCAATTCCTATTGCGAGAGCAATTTTCTCAAAGCCACCACGAGAGACGCAAGCGGTAGATACGTGGTAACTTTACCGTTTCGCAAACCCGAAAATTTCGGATCCGAATTGGGGCACTCGCGATCTATTGCCCTAGCTCAGTTTCTTAGAAACGAAAACCGTTTGAAAAGAGACTTTGCATTAAAAGAGCAATATGACTCAGTCATTCAAGAATATTTGGATCTGGGTCACACGAGAGAAGCAACCCGTCTTACGATTCTCCAAGCTATTATCTTTCACACCACGCGGTGGTCAAACCTGAGAGTACCACCACCAAACTTCGCGTGGTTTTCAATGCTTCTAGCCCTTCAGCGAATGGGACAAGCTTGGACGATATTCTTCATGCTGGTCCAGTCCTACAATCTGATTTAACCATTTAGATCTTGAAGTGGAGTTATTTCCAACACGTGTTCAGTGCAGACATTACAAAGATGATGAATAAAGAAGGAGAAGTATGCGATTTCGAACTAAAAACCGTCACCTTTGGTGTCAACTCCGCGTACTCCAACAATTGGCAGATGACGTAGAAAAGGACTTCACTAAAGCAAGCAATATTGTTCGGCGTTTTATGTACGTAGACGACGTTCTGGCAGGGGCCAATTCCATTCAAGAGGCTCAACTTGCGATCAGCGAGCTTTACCACGCTTTTAACCGCGCCGGGTTCTCTTTGAGAAAGTGGACAGCTAATCAGGAGAGCATACTCGAAGATATCCCAAACGAGCATCTACTCCACGACGACTTTCGTGACCTTAATTCCGAAAGCTTTCCCAAAACACTTGGTGTTCTGTGGAATGCGACCTCGGATGAGTTCTATTTTGTCCCACCGCCAGTTTCGATTGAATCTACTTATACGAAGAGAGAGGTTCTTTCCCAAATCGCGACACTTTTTGACCCAGCCGGATGGCTGTCCCCGTTTATTATCCGCTCAAAAATCTTTATGCAAGAGATTTGGTTGCAAGAGTTGGGCTGGGATGAAAATATCCCCACACAAATGAATCAAAGATATCAAGAATTTTTGCGCAGCTATTCCGAGCTTGAACAGATCCGTATTCCAAGGTGGGTTGGTTTCCAGCCAGAGGTGAAAGTAGATCATCATATTTTTGTGATGCGTCGCAGAAGGCATATGGGTCCGCAATATACTGGCGGGTTGAAGTAGGCCATAAAATTATGACACGTCTGCTTACCGTCAAAGCCCGAGTCGCCCCTCTTAAAACGGTGCCCCCTTCACGGCTCGAGCTGTGTGAGACATTATTGTTGTCAGAAATGATCTCTGGACCGATTCCACCATCGTCCTCGCATGGACGTCGCTGCGGGAGCTGGTTCATAGCCAACTCTGGTGGGAAGGACGGGATTGGTTACAACAGCGAAAAGACAAGTGTCCAACACTGGGGCTTGCACCTCCAGTCACAGACTTAGAGCAGCGTACTGTGAAGGTTAATTTCGCAAAGGACCCATCAGAAGATTTTCTGGAACGGTTCTCCAAGTTGGACAAGGCTCTGCAAGACCTTGCGTAAGTGTTACGGTTCATTCAACGCTGCCGCAAGATGCCGAGGGGCCCAGCTGATCGGCCTACCAAGGAAGAGGTCCGAGAAGTTGAAAGAGCCCTTATTCTATATGCTCAGCGGGAGGAATACACCCAAGAGCTTAAATTCCTAAACGATAAGCGTCCAATTCCAGTTTCCAGCCCGATAGCCAACCTGTTTCCATTTTTAGACCAGCGAGGCCTGTTAAGGGCATGTGGTCTCATTACAGCCTCAACGGCCCTTCAGTATGATGAGCGGCATCCTATTATACTGCCATGCAACTGTCGACTAGCTCGTCTGCTCGTCCTTTTTTCACACCAGATTTCCCTGCATGGCGGCAACCAACTAGTGGTACGCCTCATCCGATCAAAGTATTGGATTCCTAAGATCAAGAATCTGGTAAAAGCTGTGCTAAACTCCTGTAAGGTGTGCACTATTTACAAGAAGAGAGTACAGACGCAATTGATGGGCGATCTTCCTACCGATCGAGTTTTCCGTTCCAGGCCATTCACATATACTAGCATTGATTATGCAGGCCCGTTTGAGATAAAAAATATAGAGTATGCCTTATTACCAAAGGATATGTTTGCGTGTTTGTGTGTTTCTCCACAAAGGCTATCCATTTAGAGCCTACGTCCGACCTGACAACCGAGAAGTTCTTCGCTGCATTTGCCCGATTCGTAGCGAGAAGAGGTTGTCCTCAGCGGGTCCATTCGGATAATGGCAAAACCTTTGTGGGGGCAGCGACTCTACTTTCTCGGGATTTCATGCAGACGATCAAGGATTCTGTGACTGATACATATAGCCATTAGGGAATTTTGTGGCGGTTCATTCCTCCAGGAGCTCCACATATGGGAGGATTGTGGGAGGCTGGAGTGGAAAGTTTCAAGGCACTTTTCTACAAGTCGACGTCAAGTCGGAAGTACACGTTTGAAGAGTTCTCAACTCTTCTAGCCAAAGTTGAAGCATGCCTCAATTCCAGGCCGCTGTCTCCCATGTCCGAAAATCCTTCTGAGTTGTTGGCATTGACGCCAGGCCACTTTTTGATTGGGGGTCCATTGCTTTCCACAGCTGAACCCGATATTAAGGGCGAAGCTAAGACGATTATATATCGCTGGTAACACTTAAAGGCCCTGAATCAGCAGTTCAGTGCGCGATGGAAAGAGGAGTACTTAAAAGAAGTTCACAAGCGCAATAAGTGGCAGAATCCTTCCGGAGATATCCAAGTCGATGATATGGTGGTCGTCAAAGAAGACAATATGCCATCAAACGACTGGCGGCCAATAGTAGAGTTCGCGTAGTCGAAATCGTTACCGCTCGAGGGGCTATAACGCGTCCCATCCACAAGCTAGTACTTCTTCCTATAGAGGCCAAGGCAACCTCCGCTCTTCCAAAATAGTGCCTTATGTTCTCATGCTTCAAAATCCGATCACAATAGTGACTACATGCGCTTATCTTTTTTTTATTAAAGCATTAAAACCATGGCCCCACGACCTCGCAGCGCCCAAACTTTGGACGACAGACGTTCTCGAGGTACTTGATCCTACCGCTGCCGAGTCTGCCGGGGAATCCATCCTCTACGGAAGTGCAACCGTTTCCTGAGGCTCAGCACTGAGAAGCGGCTCCGCGCCGTTATCATAAACAAATATTGTGCGAATTGCCTGGCCCACCAGCATTCCGAAGGAGTATTTTGCAGCGGAGACACGTGCAAAAAGTGTGGGCAGGACCACCACACGCTGCTCCACTTGCGCGAATCTTCCAGTTCGCGCCGCCGATCAATTTCTCCGTTGCGACCCTCGGCGACGTCACCACGACCTTCAGCTCCCAACGCCAAGCTCGCGGAACTGTTAACAGTCTCCACCCCCGCTCTCCTAACATTAGAGTTAAGTAGAAGCTGTTAGTTCTAATTTACCAGTGAAAGAAAGCCTACACAGTGGCCAATAAAGTGAAATATTCTTTGAAAGTTTAAAAAGTGACTTCTAAATTCGATACGGGAACAAAAGCGACAGCCAGAACCCAGGAAAGCCGCCACCCTCCACTTCATACACCATAGCAGTTGGAAATATGCTTCATTTAAATTCCGTTAGATGTGTAGATTTTGCAGTGTCTTGTGCACATCCAACCTCTTAGATGCCCGCTCCTTGGGCCAAATGACTGAGTTTCACTGAGTTTATGTTAGACGCGCTTAAGTTTTGCTCGTCCCCCTCCGCTAACTGGCTAAGATTCCCACTAGCCTGTGGATTCGGTTGGACATGAAGAAGAGAGTGATGATGTTCTTTGCATTGCCTGCACTTGTATGTTGACTTGCACCTTTTGACCCCATGACCAGGTCGCAAGCAGTTGTAGCATAGTGATTTCTCCTTTACAAATTATCTCCTCTGCAGTCCAGAAACTGCTGACAGCCATATAGTGTGTGTTCTGTAGAGCTACATTTAATGCAGCCACTTCTTTCAGCCACAACCATCGATTATGTGATCCTTTTTGGCTTTTCAGGATGTGTTGTTGTCTTGCTTCCAGTCGCAAGCTCCCTTTTGCTCAGCTCCAGTTCCTCGCATCGAGAATCGAGAAACTTGAAGCATTCCTCTAGAGTGGGTGAATCTGTCTTCATGCGGCGCTCAATCCACCTGCGCCGTGTGTCCGCGTCAAATTTCTCTAGGGCTAGATAGATGATCCAACAATCGCGCCCCGTCTGATTCACCGCATCCAATCCAGGAACAATTTCGTTTGCTCCGTCCGAAACCTTCCGTAGAACTGTTGCAGCGATCTTTGTAGTTGTTGGCAGGCTCATAAACTGTTCCAAAAAAGTGTTTAAAATGTGCCGTGGACGATTGTATCTTTCCTTAACACGTTCCCATGCAGTGTTGTAAGCCGTGTCCGTAATTGCCAAGTGTCGAACCAAGTTGGCAGCCTCATCAACGAGATGTGTTTTTAAGTGATGAAACCTGGGTGTTGGACAAATGCTGTTTGTTATGAATTGTGCTTTCATATATGTCTTGAAAGGATGGCCACTCTGTGTAGCTGCCAGTCCACCGTTTAATTTGAATTTTCGGTAATTCTTTTAGATTTGAATTCGCCGTAAATACCGAGTTCCGAGAATTCGCTAATGTGACGTCACCACCAACATGATCAGGCGTGTTCGGTGTGCTCTGACTTACAGCAAGTCGCTCAAATAGTTGTTAATTTTGTTGCAGAAAATTCAAGAATGCATCGTTCTTTGAATGAAGCCCATTGCGGCCACTCGCACTGCTTGTAGATGTCCCCGGTTGTAGATCATAACTCCTTTCCTTGAGAATAGCGCTTTTCCTTAGGTATTTTGCTTCGTAGACCGCATTGTCGATCTCCGGATCGACATAGCCTTCCACTTCCTCGTGAAGCGCAATGCAATCGCTGGTTGAACTCCAAACTTCGTTAAGATCTATCCGTGTGACGATCTCTGTGTGTGTAGCAATCTCCGTTTGTTCAGCCCATGCCAAGACACGTGTGATGTTGGACTTGAGTCTGGCACGGCTTTTCACAAATGATTTTAATTGTTCCATTGCAAACAATTACTCTGAGAATCAAAGCACTTAAAAACTGTTTAAGAATCCGGAACGATGGACCAGCAATATGGTTAGAAATATAAACGATTTGGATGTGTGGACTTTATGTAAATTTATTCTTGCCAGTTGCGAAGCCTATTTGATACTGAGATGAATTCCACAAAAAGACGCCGTCGTAGCAGCGTTGCCAGAAACTTATAACTAAATGTGTGCACCATAAGTGTATTAAGAAACAAACTTTATTTAATTTATTCTTACACTGGCTACAATATTTTGGGTTGGAAGAACACTAACTTGCTATTGACAAATTTTAAACTGAACTCGCTCTCTAAGTCCTACTTCATTTACGATCATACCTCGGTTTTGAGCTTTAGAGCTTTTTGTGAGTGGGCTTTATTGTTATTCAGTGACTCTGAATTTGGACTCCAGACTTGGGTCCCGAAATCTGAGTATCCTGAACCGAACTATAAGCAAGCCAGAGGAAAATTACCATGAAACAAAAAACCACAGTTTATAGACTAAACAATTAGAACGTGCCGATAGTCTGCACAGTGGCTCGTTCTAATTGTTTAGTCTATAAACTGTGGTTTTTTGTTTCATGGTAATTTTCCTCTGGCTTGCTTATAGTTCGGTAGTTTTCCATTGGCTTGTTGACAATTAAATTTGGGTTCTTATTTCTTAGAGGGTGTCTCGAGGGTGACTGCGTAATGTGAACGGGAGATTTGACTATCTCTGATGGAATGTGGGAAATAATCAAAATTTCATTTGTGTCTGTTTTAAGCCAAGTGGAAGTATTAATTTTCAACAATTTCCCGGGGCTTATATTTTTAATAATGTTGGATTAAAGTTTGTTGGTTCAACAAGCTTAGCTGTCGCTTGATCACAATACGATCGGGCTGTGTTTTGGCCATATTCCCTCCCCTTCACATATTCGTGTGCCAATGGATCGTCGCGGGCCGCGCAACACGATCCCCTATTGTCAAGGTTGTCCGTCAAAAGTTATGTCATTGTTCTTGACCTACTCCACTTCTCGCGTCAGCACACCCCCCTTAATAAAGCTTAAGCACTTCATGTTTTAATATTCTTTTACATTACAAATTTATTGGGTAATATTTATATCGGCGAACGCCGTGGATGAGTAACATAATGTTGGCTAATTCATATGGAAATTAAATTATTTAACAATTACTTTTGTTAGCGGAGATTATCGAATTTACCACCTGCGAAGGTGCAAACGTCGCTCAGAGGGCTCTTGCAAATGTCATACAATTACGAGGTTGATACTCGCCGCTGAAAAATTAACATTTAATTGAAAATGTAAAATGTATAAAAAGAGGAAAGTATATCTAAATGACTATATATATGAAATAATTATTGTATATGGATATTATTATACGAATTCGTAACAGATTAATTCTTGGTCTTAACTAGGAAGGTATTAACATTGCCTAAAAATAAATTCTTATCTAAACGGGAAAGGACAATGACCGTTGGAACGGTAGAGATAATGATTGCCTTTTCGGTCTTTTTACAGTGGGCAAGTGGTGAAAAATCTAGACGGAAGGTCTCAATATATAGGTACTCTAATTCATGCACAGTTATTGGTAGAGTTGCTTTTGATAACAAGTATAGAATTCTTACGTTAAATTGTGGATCACTGTCTATAGTCTTTGCTAAAGTTTCTGAAGTGATCATGGTGCACGAATATATATATATATATATACATGAGTCGTTCTTCGCCCGAATAAAAAATCAGAAGATTTTTTATATTCGTTGGAAGACTAATTGTATGTTACAGAATTGGTTAGAATGAAACCTCGGTTTGCGTTTTAGAATTTACTGTTAGTGAATTAGGTGACGCAATCGCAAGTGGATGATGCGATAGCCACTTCTTTGTTTATGCTTACATAATTCGGTCTTATTAGATTTTGAGATCTTATTGTATTATAACGTTTATGGAATTACCTCATTGTTGACGTTCGGACTTAATCAATTTTCTTTGTTTGTTTGGACAAATCAGTATGGGATCGTTAATGATAAGCTATTTTAATTTATTGAATGCTGCAATAAATGTATCATCTTTGAATGTCACTTTAGAACCAGCTTTTAAACATTTAGTTAAGGGCTTTGAAATGTCTGCAAAGTTTGGAATGAATTTTCTGTAATAACCGCAAAGACCAAGAAATGATTTTATTTCTTATTAAAATTTAGGAATTGGAAATTTATTGATTGCCTTAACCTTTTCTGGATTTGGCATTACACCGTTTGGTTCAACTATGTGTCCCAAAAATTCGGTTTCTTTTTTCAAAAATTCACATTTGTCTTTTTGATATTTTAGATAAGCGATTTTAAGTTTTTCAAAAACGATTTTTAATGAATAAGGTATTCGTCAAGAGAAAACAATTATATCGTCCAAGTATACAAGGCAATGCTTGTTTATTAATTCACGAAGGACATTGTTCATGCATCGCTGAAAAGTTGCAGGTGCATTTTTTAATCCAAATGGCATTCGCGTGTACTCGTAGTGTCCGTTGTTTGTGGAAAACGCTGTTTTGTTTATGGAATTTTGGTCCATTTCGATCTGGTGGTAAATATTGACACCGTAATAGCTTGCCTAGTATTTCGTCCATATTGGGAATGGGAAATTTATCACTAATAGTGATCTCATTTAAGCCTCTATAGTCTACTACAAGTCTAAAATTTGTTTACCTGAAGCATCTTTCTTTTTTGGTACTATCCACAATGGACTGCAATAAGGTGATTGGCTGTGCCTAATTATTCCTTGCTTTAACATATCCTGTATTTGAGACTCAACTTTGTTTTCAAATGAAAAAGGATACCCATACGGTTTTTTATAAATTGGATTTTCATGATGAGTTTTTATTTCATGCTTAACAACATTCGTAAAGGTCAAATTTTCACCATCACGATATTGAATGCATTTATATTTATTAATTAATTTTAGTAATTTAACTTTTTCTTCTTCATTGAAGTGTTCTAACCGATAATTTTTTCCCTCTGCTAATTCATTTTGAACAGCATAATTTATTTCATCAGTATAGTTTTTAGATTTTAGCAGTGCCTCAAAATCATTTATTTGTGTTGGATTTTTCAAACTAATGTTTTTGTGTAAAAAATGCGCCCACTAATAGTAGTGCGATTATTTAAATAATTAATGTTTGCCTGGTTTGCCTCTAGTAACTTTCGTCCTAGTAGTGTATCATAATTGGAAGAGAATAAAATAAATAAATAAAGAAGTAAATAAACTATTAGGTGCAACTTTTACAAATTCATTTAGTTCATAATGACCTATCATAGTGCGTATAATATTCGGATCTATATGTATGCTCGCGTTATGAAAATTCTTTTTCATTAAGTTAATTGTTGAACCGGTATTGACGAAGCAACGATAATTCTGATTATTTATAGTTATTTCTATGTATGTAATTGGTCCCAGGCTTGCATTGGAAAATTTTCATTTTTATCGTAATCATCTACTTCTTTGTACTCTTTATTTTGTTGATAATTTTCGTGTACCTGCATTCTAGATTGTCTACTATTACTTTCTCTGACTCTCTTTTGTGATTGGTTGGGTACTGAGCCCAATCGTCCACTTGGCTGTTGGCATTGATTCATTGCATAGTTTTGCTGTCCTTGAATTAAATTTCATCGAAACTCTAGGTAACTTCCTCTATTTTGGTCAAAAGTATTATTTCTGTTATTCGATTGGAACCTATAATTTTTTGGAACCATTCTTTGGGGTTGATTGGGTTGTGGTTGAATTGAAAGAGCTGGGCCAGGATTAAACTGTTGGGTGTTGTGTAAATTAGTGTAAGGGTAGGGGTTACATGTATAAATTGTTTGTTGTTGCTTTTGAATTTTATTAACATTGATGTTATAATGTTTTATATTTTCATTTTCCTTTGTATAGCCCTTCTTGCTGAGCTGCTTGTTTCAGTTTAAGTACTGTTGAAATATCGCTTCTTGCTAATGTCATAAAAATTCTGTCAGGTAATTTTCGTTGTATTAGGATTTTTGTAGTCCTAAACATTGCTTCTGTGTACAATATTAATTCATTTGGATTTCCCTCAAGTTCTAATTTGTTGCTTATAACTAACTGTTTAAGCTCGATCACACTACAAAATTTTCTTAGGTTACCTTGAAAATTAGTATTGTATAATCGCCTTAATAGTTCCTCCACAGGGGTTTTTCATTTTGTACTCCTCGATTAGGGCTTCTCTAAGAGCTGGCCAATTGTGGACTTGTAGAACTTGCAGAATCCTCTGAGCATCACCGGTGACTTGAAGTTCAATTGCTCCAAATATTACGCTTGTTTGTCAATCATTGGTTGTAGGATATAGACGCAAAAGGTAGTTAACTCTTTTGACAAAGGTTCCTAGGGTAGATGGATCTCCTTCAAACGTTAGAATATTCCGGATCTGGGACAAAAGCTGATTTAAGTTTTGCTCCGTCAATGGGTTGGGTGCCACACCAATTTGTGGTTGCCCTTGATCTGGTGGTTGTTGGTCCATTTTATTGTGTTTAGTTAAATTCTGTAGGGGTATAATATATTCCCCCCGAAGTTAAACACCAACACAAATATATGTACTTCTAGTCTTTACTTTAATTTTATAATTTCGTCTGTTCCGGATCACGGTCGGCGTTCAACTGATCTCGCTCTCAAATCACGATCCGCATCAACCCCCGACTCATTGGGAGAGTGTGAGAGCGATGAGAGAGATAGAGAACAGTGAGCGGCATCATACAACAACAACAACTTATTCCTAGAACGTACAAGAATGATCTAGAAGGAATAGAACAACACATACATACATACATACTACTACGTAGCAATCCTGCTACAATTCGGCCGTCCTGACATTTTAAGATCTTCCGATCTTGTGTTAATTTACAATTCATTTCAGCTTATATTTATCTTAGTTTGTATAAGTTAGTTTTGTATTTACAAATTCTTAGATATATTTACAACTTTATTTTCGTTTTCCAATCCAATGCCTAATATTTTGGCTACTCCAGACACCTTGATGAGGGCAACGCGATAATTGAAAACCTTCAACATCTTTTATCAAGTATCTATCATTTCTCAGAACTTTATCCATAACATAAGGGCCCTTGTGTTTAGGTATTAGCTTTCTAGCAACTCCTACTGAGCTATCAAAATTTTTTACCATAATATAGTCTCCCACTTTGTACTCCGAACTTTTTGTCCTTTTTTCATTATATCTCTGTTCGTTGTCTTTTTGTAATTTTCTTTGTGCTTCTGAGCCGTCTTTTCTAATTTTGTTTAAATCTCTAACATCACTAACATTATCTTATTCTTCTAACCTTTGTCTCAATTCATCAATAACTTTTCCTTTCTGCTCGATTCCAAACAACATCTTACTTGGCATTTGTGCTATGCTTCTTTGCTTCGTGTTGTTTAATGAAAACTCAACATCCTCCACAACTGTGTCCCAATGCAGTTTCTCTTCTGGATCCGCTAATTTGGCTATCATTGGTCCCACAATTCGGTTAATCCTTTCTACTTGCCCATTGGCTTGAGGTGACCCAGTCGCAATTTTAACATGTTTAATATTACATTCTTCCATAAATTTTCCAAAATCTTCTGACGTAAAACCGCTTCCCCTATCCGAAACTATACAAGTCGGTCTGCTGTAAGACCTAATGTAGTCTTTCAATGCTATAATAACTTCCTTTGTGTTCGTCGTTTTTGTTGCATATAGCCTAACATATTTAGTAAATCCGTCTATAACCACAAAGAGATGTTTCTTTGCTCTTCCACTATCAACCGGTCCATAATGATCAATATGTATAATTTCAAATGGCACATTTCCTTTTGGTATACTGTGCAACAGTCCTTTCCCTTTCCCTGACTTTGGCGAATATGCTACACATCTTATACAATTTTCAATATGTCTAACCACTTTCTTTTTCATATTTGAAAACTCATACGCCCTAACAATAGCATCCATAACTTTATCTCTTTTTAAATGACCTTTGTGTTATTTGTGTCATTTTGTCATTGTGATATTTGTATAATATCTTTTCCTCCATTTCTTCTGGGACACAAAATAACAACATTCCATTATTCGACTTTCTATATATAACTCCATTCCTCATCTCAAACATTTTATCTTCCTCATTTTCTAACTTTCTTCTAACATCTTTTAATTTTTCATCTTTCGCTTGACAAATAATTAAATTATCTTCAAAGCTATTCGTTTCTACTACCATTATGTTTGTATTTCTACTTAACGCGTCAACATGTTGCATAAGTTTTCCCGATTTATGAACTAATTCAAAGTCATACTCTAGCAATTCGAATGCCCACCGTGCAATACGGGGGCTTAACTTAATTCTATTTAACGTCAAAGTCAGTGAGTTACAATCTGTGTCTATTCTAAATCGTCCACCCTGCACATAAATTCTAAATCTTCTAAGAGCGTAAATTATTGCTAATGTTTCCAATTCAAAACAAGGAAGAACGCTATAGTCGAGTACCTCGACTATAAGATACCCGTTACTCAGCTATATGGAGATATGCAAGCAGCAAAGCGAGATTAAAATGCGCCACCTACCGGCGGTATACAGATTTAAGCGTTATGGGCGTTAGAGTGGGCGTGGAAAATTTTTTTTTGGATCAATCGATAGGTATTGACGAGACCAATACATTTCAGTTAAAATTTTTTATCTAGCATGAAAATTGTGGGCGTCACAGGTTTTCGCGGTTTGTGGGCGTTAAAGTGGGCGTGGCAAACTTTTTTTTGGGTCAATCGATAGGTATTGATGAGAACAATACATTTCAGTTAAAATTTTTATTCTAGCATCCAAACTGTAGGAGCCACAGTTTTGGGCGGTTTGTGGGCGTTAGAGTGGGCGTGGCAGTCTACTGAAACAAACTTGCGCTGCGTAAGAAGCTCAGGAATCTGTACGCCAAATCTCAATAGCCTAGCTCTCATAGTTTCCGAGATCTCAGCGTTCATCCGGACAGACAGACGGACAGACGGACAGACGGACATGGCTAGATCGACTCGGCTAGTGATCCTGATCAAGAATATATATACTTTATGGGGCGGAAACGCTTCCTTCTGCCTGTTACATACTTTCCGACGAATCTAGTATACCCTTTTACTCTACGAGTAACGGGTATAACTATGCTACTTTGCTTCGTCTTTTGTTGTTGCTTTCGAAAAATAAAATATAGGCTGTAGCTTTTTATCCTCTTTTCTTTGCAGCAAAACTGTCCCAAAGCCTTGTGCACTGGCGTCTGTATGCAATTCTACCTCGTCCTTGTAATAATATAATCCTAACACTGGAGCTTCCACCAACTTTTTCTTAAGCATTTCAAAACATTGCAATTCCTTTTCTTCAAATACAAATTTTTTATCCTTTTTTAACAATTTATATAGAGGTTTAGCGATCATCGAAAAATCTTTAATGAACCTTCTAAGATACGTACACAAACCCAGAAAGCTTCTAACACCGTGTACTTTGTCTGGAACGGAAAAATCTCGAACAGCTTCTATTCCTTTGTCATTAGCCTGTATTCCTTTGTTAATTACCAAAAATCCTAAGTATTGTGAGGAGTTGAATAACTCCCCACAAATAGAAGCAGCAGCAGATGGCCGGCCGCTTACCAGATACGCGGCGAATTCGCGTAGTAACGGCGTGGCGAGGGGAACGAGAGAGTTTGGAGACCAAGGGTGGAGATCGAGAGAGTTTGGAGACCAACGAAGGAGAGCGAGAGAGTTTGGAGACCAATGAAGGAGAGCGAGAGAGATTGGAGAACAAGGATGGAGAGCGAGAAAATTTGGAGACCAAGGATGGAGATCGAGAGAGAATGGAGACTTCGCGGGCAGAGCAAGAGTGCCGTATGCAGAAGGGGATAACGGAACTCCACTGGACTTTGGACTCTCCCGTGAACTTTGGACCGGGAGAGGAAGTGCCACATCTCGGCAGTGGAGCGGCACACAGGCGTGCCACAAGCGGCACGGGAATCAGCGGAACGGCAGCAGTGGGCGGAACATCTATTGGAAGCGGTACATAAAGGACAAGTGGGTCATCCAGGAGGCACGAACTTTGGACCCAGAGTGGAGAGATCCAGCGGGCCGTGCGCAAAAGGGGAATAACGGTGCTTGGAGGCCCTATATAAGGCCGCAGAGCGCTGGCAGCTGGATCAGTCGATCAAGAGGAGTCAAGCCTTCAAGATCAGTCAAAGTACCAAGTGAGCAATCAGTCAAGCAAGTAATCTACGAGGGAGCTATAACCAAGCGATTCGTCGGAAGCAGCGCCGTGGGAAGCATAGAAGGAGCAAGATCGCCACGTCGAGACGTTCGGGATTAGGACATCAGGAATCTCCGAATTGAGACACAGGTGGCTGAGTTCTGAAAGGCATCACGCGGCTAAGTCAAGGCGTTTGTTTTCTAACTTTGTCACGACCACACCCTGGCGAGTCGCCCGGCGGGTCTGTCAGAGACAAGCAAAAGAGTCCTACGACGAAGAGCCGTCAGCTTGGGGAGGAAAGTTGTCTGCGACCCAGCGTACCTTGCCCGACCAAGCAGGACCTGGCGTGACGGACGAGCGGTAGATCGATTTGTGGTTTCGAAAGGCGTCAGCCTGGAGAGCCCTGCGATTACCGGCGAAGTTCCCGAGCAGCGACCGCCCAGCTCCCCGAGCGCCAGAACAACGAGATACTGGCCAGAAGACAGCGCAGAGGACATCGACAGCGACGCCAGCAGACATTTCCGGCAGCCACGTTACCATCGCCGCGCGGAGCTCATTGGGGAGCGCAGGAGCGTCGCGGACGTCACGCATTAGGGTGAAGCCGGGTGGAACGTTCGTCTGCGCTAGGCGTAAAGCGAAGTGAACCGCTAGACAGCCTCCGGGCGGCAGCCTTGACTGTCAGCGCGAACTGAGCAAGAACCTAGCGGGACCGTCCGGGACAGAGCAAGGGACAGTATTGCCTCGAAAGGCGTCAGCCTGGAGAGCAAGGCTTGTTCACCCTAGTCTGAGAACGGTGACGCTTCCCTAAGCCCACAAGGCCGAATTCTCTGCGGGTCTAAGGCGCAACAAGCGACCCCGAGGCAACGCGTCGGCAAGCAAGCAGAGGCGGCCACTACGAGCGTCCCGAGACCCAGGATCCAGAGGAGGACGAGTCAACGCGTCGAGAAGCCAGAAGGAGGAGCACCAGCAGCCGGCGGAACCAGAACAAGGAGATACAGAAACCAGCATAGCCACACACCCGCTGTACCAATACCACGAGAATAAATCCCACTGTTACCATTTGAACACTTTGTTTTCTCACTGATCTACGGGCAATCACGTCATATAAATTTGGTGGGACGAACACACAATCTTCTGAGCTAGCCGCACGAATCTCGTAGCGAGCAGACATAAAAAATCAGTTAGTTACATCTGGCGCCCAACGTGATTGTCCCAACAGTGAGAACAGCACAGTAAAAATGGGAAGAAGTGGATTTACCGCCTCAAGAAGGAAGACTTCGCCCATGTCGCACAGAGGCTCAACGTAGCCCTGGAGGGCATGCTAGACGACATGAGGAAGGCACTATCGGAATACTACTCCAAAACAGAGAACGATCCACAACTCGTCGACATCTGGGCCGAGCTAGAGGCGACATACTACGACAGAGCCGGCCCAAGCATTACGTTAACGAACGCTGAAGGGGACAACCTGGTGGCAAGCCTGAGCGTTGACAACATACAGAAAGAGGCCCACAGGAGAGAGTCAAGCCAAGAAAAGAAAGCAGCAGCGCTGATCCCGAGACCAAGCCAGTCGGACTATGCAAAGGTCGCTAAGCAGGTCCGCGAATGGTCGTTCAGGTTCGACGGGGCGGAAAAACCATTCGAGTTCCTGGAGCAGGTAGAATGGTCCGCCAACACGTACGGTTTGGAGCTTGATATGATCCCTCGAGCAATGCCGGAGTTGCTAAAAGGAAGGGCTTTGAAATGGTTCATCGCCAACAATAAGCAATGGAGAACATGGGCAGAATTCATTGAAAGCTTCCACACATATTTCCTGCCAAGAGACTTCTTCACCAGGCTGGCGGACCAGGTCCGGCAAAGGAAGCAAGGCTTCAGCGAGTCGTTCAAGGACTACATGATCGACATGCAGACGATGGTGAGGCCACTTAACTATTCTACGAAAGAGACGTTAAGGGTCATTAAAGAGAACTGCACCCCAAGCCTACGAATGTTCTTAAGAGCATACAAAGTGTCGGACCTGGACACGCTAATGATCCTAGCCGATGAGTACGAAGAACTTGAAAAGGAACGGGAAGTCTTCGCACAGGAGAACAAGTTCTCAAAGACAAAGTCGGCGTCACCAACACAGGTGACATGCAGGAGATGTGAGGAGGAAGATAACCAGGACACACGAGGAAACGACCAATGGTCACCACCACACCAAGCCCGACGACAGCAGGCAATAGACGCACCACGCGGAGGCCATTGGGCACCACCCCCACAGCAACAGAGACAGCCAAACAATACCTTGTGGAGGCCGCCAAGCAACACACAGAGGCCACAAGATGCCACCCATATCACAGACCCGCAGGAGGCCTGTCGGAAATGCGGTGGGAACGGACACTGGGCTAGAGGATGTCGTAACCAGCGGCTGCTGTTTTGCTGGATATGCGGCAAGGTGGGTGTTAGGAGCATCGATTGCTGCCAACGATCGGGAAATGGCCAGCGATCTCAGCCGCAGAGAGGCGAGCGGGGATCGCACAATGCCACCTCTCCAAACTAACGGGCGAGCTAATCGAGGAGGAGCAGCAGTTGTCCGCAGCTGTGATGATTGGTGGGAAAAGCTACAAAGCCACAATCGACACCGGAGCAACGGCAAGCTTCGTTAGCGAAGAATTGGCGGACAATATTGCTGCTCTAGGAAAGATTACCAGGACGAGACGGCAAGTTAGGTTGGCAGATGGAAGGTGCGGCGGAATTAATGCGCAGCTCGAGGTGGAGGTCAAATTCGGCAACAAACAAGTGACCATGAGCCTGTTGATTTTACCCGGGGTAGTGGATCCATTAGTGTTGGGATGGAACTTCCTGAAACAAGTCGGAACCGAGATAAGGTGTGCTGGACACGAAATAATAATACCAGCCAGGAACCGACACAATGGATGGCTCGAGGAGAAGCTATCAGTAGCAGTCGTTCAACAAGTAAACGAGTTGGACGATACTACAGCGTTCCTTGAAACAGAGCTGGCAGACTTCAGCACAATGTCGGGAACATCGAATATGGCAGAACACCAGATCAAAATGAAGGACGACAAGCCAATCAAGCAGAGATACTACCCAAAGAACCCAAAAATTCACGGGGAAATCAACGCAAAGGTGGACGAGCTTCTCCAAATGGGGTTCATAGAGCATTCAAAGAGCCCATACAGCTCCCCCATCGTGATGGTGAAAAAGAAGACAGGCAAGTGGAGACTGTGTGTCGACTTCAGACAGATCAACGCGAAGTCTGTGAAGGATGCCTACCCAATGCCCCGCATAAACTACATCCTAGATCAACTAAGAGAAGCGCGGTACATCAGCAGTTTGGACCTGAAGGATGGATACTGGCAGATCCCACTAGAAGAAAGTAGCAGGCAATATACAGCATTTACGGTACCAGGCAAAGGTCTGTTTCAGTGGAGGGTAATGCCGTTCGGACTTCACTCGGCGTCGGCAACGTTTCAGCGAGTCTTGGACCAAGTAATCGGCCCCGAGATGTCACCTCACGCATTCGCTTACCAGGATGACATAATAGTGATCGGTCGCACGCTGGAAGAACACAAAAGAAACCTGAGGGAAGTGTTCCGGCGTCTAAAGGAGGCAAATCTGAGGCTGAATCCAGAAAAATGCCAATTCTTCAAAAAGGAGCTGCTGTACCTGGGTCATCGAGTGACTAGCGAGGGAATAGGAACAGATCCAGAAAAAGTAGCCGCCATCGCCGAACTAGAACCGCCATCGACTGTCAAAGAGCTCCGGCAATACCTAGGAGTAGCGTCGTGGTACCGCCGGTTTGTACCAGATTTTTCCAGAATCGTCAAACCCCTGAACGACCTGCTGCGCAAAGGCAGTAAGTGGGAGTGGACACCAGAGCACCAGATGGCGTTTGAGGAGGTTAAGGCAAGACTCGTGGCAGATCCAGTGCTAGCATGCCCGGACTTCAGTAGAACTTTCATCCTGCAAACAGACGCCAGCGACTACGGCATCGGAGCGATACTGACCCAGGACACCGAAAAGGGCGAAAGAGTAATCTCCTACTCGAGCCGAACACTGAACGGCGCGGAAAAGAACTACTCGACAACGGAGAAGGAGTGCTTGGCGATCGTCTGGGCGATCCGGAAGCTCAGGCCATATCTGGAAGGTTACCACTTTAAGGTAGTAACCGACCACATGGCCCTGAAGTGGCTCAACAGCATCGAAAGCCCTTCAGGAAGGATCGCCAGATGGGCCCTGGAGCTACAACAGTACGACTTTGAGATAGCGTACAGAAAGGGCCAGCTAAACGTGGTGGCCGACGCATTATCGAGACAACCACTACCGGAAACGCTACGAGGTTTAAAGGAGGCATCGGCAACTACA
Source organism: Drosophila suzukii (assembly GCF_043229965.1). Taxonomy (NCBI): domain Eukaryota; kingdom Metazoa; phylum Arthropoda; class Insecta; order Diptera; family Drosophilidae; genus Drosophila; species Drosophila suzukii. Next base: position 691,764 of record NW_027255904.1, on the reverse strand, counting down.
GCTTCAGGAGGGTGCAGCTGGATCAAGGACATGGGCGAAAAGATAAGGACCCAACCGCAGAAGTACCCGGACTATGTTATGGATGGTGAGACACTGTACAGAAACATACCTCACCGAGCAGGCAGTGAAGACGTCGCGTCATGGAAGATGTGCGTCCCGAAGTCGCTACGAGAAACAGTGTTGAGGGAAAACCACGACGCACCGTCCGCGGGACACGTAGGAAGCCGAAGGACAATTGCACGGTTGGCAGCCCGATACTACTGGCCAGGCATGCATAGAGACGCCCGAGCCCACGTACGAAAATGCGAGATTTGCATGCGGTTTAAGCCCAATCAGATGCAGGCGGCTGGGAAGATGTTGACCCAAGTGCCGGAGGAACCATGGGCCACGGTATGTGCAGACTTCGTTGGACCCCTACCAAGATCTAAGCACGGGAACCAAATGCTGCTGGTCATGATAGACAGGTTTTCGAAATGGACGGAACTGGTGCCCCTACGCAGTGCGACAGCAGAGTCGCTCAAGAAGGCGTTTAGGGAGCGCATAATCGCAAGGTACGGGGTCCCGAAGGTGGTCATAACGGACAACGGAGTGCAGTTTACAAGCCGTATCTTCAAGAGTTTTCTGGCCGAGATGGGTATCAGACAACAGTTCACTGCACCATACACACCACAAGAAAATCCGACCGAACGAGCGAACAGAACGGTCAAGACCATGATTGCGCAGTTCGCAGGGCAGGACCAGAGAAACTGGGACGAGAAGTGGCCGGAGATTATGCTAGCAGTGAACACGAGCACATCGGAATCCACTGGCCATACACCGGCATTTCTTACCCAGGGAAGGGAACCACGTCTACCCAGCAGCCTATATGATAAGGAAACCCTAGGAACTGGACGAGCTACGGAGACCCCTGAGGAAAATGCCAACAAACTAAGAGAGGTATTCGAGATCGTGCGGCGAAATATGGAAAAGGCGTCCCAGGACCAAGCCAGACACTACAATCTGAGAAGGAGACAATGGTCACCAGCGGTGGGCGATATAGTGTGGGCCAAGGAACATCACCTGTCCAAAGCGGCTGAAGGATTCGCTGCAAAACTAGCCCCGAGGTACGATGGCCCTTACCAGGTTGTAGATTTCGTCTCTCCAGTGATCTGCAAAATTCGCCACACACAGTCGAAGAAAGAAAAGACAGTTCACGTTGGCGAGCTCAAGCAACAAGTAAACGAGCAGACAGCAGAAACATCAGATGTCTAACAACAGGTACGAGGCGGCAGGATTAGGCGTCAGGCCGAAGCGAGAGTCATCCATACGCCACACGGAAAGGACAATCAGGATAGAACAAGGACATGGATAAGGATCACACGTTGATCCAGACTGCGAGGCCACAGGATTAGGCGTCAGGCCGAAGCGAGAGTCATCCACACGCCACGCAGAAAGGTCAACCATAAGGGTAGGGCACAAGGACGTGGATAGGGATGGATGGTGATCCCGACCGCAAGGCAACAGGATTCAGCGTCGGGCAGTTGCCAGAGTTATCCGCGATAACGCCAGGCGGAAGGGACACTTACAAAACGGCACAAGGATACGGGTAACGTAGAAGAGAGTATGCGCGGAAGGAGACAAGCAACACAAGACGCGCAGTCCAGACATACACCGCAGCATCCGGAGATTCTATACGGAATGCGCCGGACGAGCTCGACTAGTTGTTACCCGAGGAAAAGGGGAGGACGGTGCAGAATCAGATCTACACCGTAGCCAGCTGGTCACAACAAAAAAAAAAAAACAGAAACACGCACCACACCAACAGTTGACTAAAAACAAGAAAAGGAACGGGGCATGCATAGGCCGCACCAGCAACCTGAAATTTAAAGGGGGCTTAATGCAGGAAGCAGAAAGACATCATAAATACTTACCGGCTGTCATGGTGGCGAAGCGAATGCGAGGTCCTCTCCGCAACCGCTCTCAAAAGCTGCCAATGTGGAGTCAGATGCTGCCAACAGAGGACGAGTGAAGGGCGAGAGAAGACGAAAGGATGAGATGAAAAGGAGTGAAGGAAATGCAAAAGAAACTTACCTATTAATTTCATAGTATGAAAGTTGCAAAATCACCACGAGCCAGGGAAGGGGGCGCCTCGATAGGCGATCGATTGGCACTGGACGATAGTGCGATCGATGGGCACACGACAATGGAAATATCGGCCAAGGTGGAAATATCGCAAACGAGCAGGTGGCAACGTCGCACCGTCGGTATCGATAGGCGAATAAATATCGATCACGCACGAATGGTGTGACCAGGCGGAGGAAACACGGAAAGGAGTGAGACGCAGCAATGAGCAGCGAGCTGGGGATCGATAGCCCAGGAGTATCGATGGCCCAGTGGGAACACAGGAAATATCGGCGCGGGAGATTTAAAGTTGCTACGAGGCGGATGACCCCCGCTGTAGAAACTCAAGGGAGTTAAGAGCGTCGAGGGAGCAACGAGGGAGCGCCGCGGGAATCACAAGGACTCAAAGGCTAGGATAAGCAAGGAAACGCCGGAGAGTAGGAACCAGTCTTAAATGTTTCCCGAAGTAAGGGGGGAATGTGAGGAGTTGAATAACTCCCCACAAATAGAAGCAGCAACAGATGGCCGGCCGCTTACCAGATACGCGGCGAATTCGCGTAGTAACGGCGTGGCGAGGGGAACGAGAGAGTTTGGAGACCAAGGGTGGAGATCGAGAGAGTTTGGAGACCAACGAAGGAGAGCGAGAGAGTTTGGAGACCAATGAAGGAGAGCGAGAGAGATTGGAGAACAAGGATGGAGAGCGAGAAAATTTGGAGACCAAGGATGGAGATCGAGAGAGAATGGAGACTTCGCGGGCAGAGCAAGAGTGCCGTATGCAGAAGGGGATAACGGAACTCCACTGGACTTTGGACTCTCCCGTGAACTTTGGACCGGGAGAGGAAGTGCCACATCTCGGCAGTGGAGCGGCACACAGGCGTGCCACAAGCGGCACGGGAATCAGCGGAACGGCAGCAGTGGGCGGAACATCTATTGGAAGCGGTACATAAAGGACAAGTGGGTCATCCAGGAGGCACGAACTTTGGACCCAGAGTGGAGAGATCCAGCGGGCCGTGCGCAAAAGGGGAATAACGGTGCTTGGAGGCCCTATATAAGGCCGCAGAGCGCTGGCAGCTGGATCAGTCGATCAAGAGGAGTCAAGCCTTCAAGATCAGTCAAAGTACCAAGTGAGCAATCAGTCAAGCAAGTAATCTACGAGGGAGCTACAACCAAGCGAGTCGTCGGAAGCAGCGCCGTGGGAAGCATAGAAGGAGCAAGATCGCCACGTCGAGACGTTCGGGATTAGGACATCAGGAATCTCCGAATTGAGACACAGGTGGCTGAGTTCTGAAAGGCATCACGCGGCTAAGTCAAGGCGTTTGTTTTCTAACTTTGTCACGACCACACCCTGGCGAGTCGCCCGGCGGGTCTGTCAGAGACAAGCAAAAGAGTCCTACGACGAAGAGCCGTCAGCTTGGGGAGGAAAGTTGTCTGCGACCCAGCGTACCTTGCCCGACCAAGCAGGACCTGGCGTGACGGACGAGCGGTAGATCGATTTGTGGTTTCGAAAGGCGTCAGCCTGGAGAGCCCTGCGATTACCGGCGAAGTTCCCGAGCAGCGACCGCCCAGCTCCCCGAGCGCCAGAACAACGAGATACTGGCCAGAAGACAGCGCAGAGGACATCGACAGCGACGCCAGCAGACATTTCCGGCAGCCACGTTACCATCGCCGCGCGGAGCTCATTGGGGAGCGCAGGAGCGTCGCGGACGTCACGCATTAGGGTGAAGCCGGGTGGAACGTTCGTCTGCGCTAGGCGTAAAGCGAAGTGAACCGCTAGACAGCCTCCGGGCGGCAGCCTTGACTGTCAGCGCGAACTGAGCAAGAACCTAGCGGGACCGTCCGGGACAGAGCAAGGGACAGTATTGCCTCGAAAGGCGTCAGCCTGGAGAGCAAGGCTTGTTCACCCTAGTCTGAGAACGGTGACGCTTCCCTAAGCCCACAAGGCCGAATTCTCTGCGGGTCTAAGGCGCAACAAGCGACCCCGAGGCAACGCGTCGGCAAGCAAGCAGAGGCGGCCACTACGAGCGTCCCGAGACCCAGGATCCAGAGGAGGACGAGTCAACGCGTCGAGAAGCCAGAAGGAGGAGCACCAGCAGCCGGCGGAACCAGAACAAGGAGATACAGAAACCAGCATAGCCACACACCCGCTGTACCAATACCACGAGAATAAATCCCACTGTTACCATTTGAACACTTTGTTTTCTCACTGATCTACGGGCAATCACGTCATATAAATTTGGTGGGACGAACACACAATCTTCTGAGCTAGCCGCACGAATCTCGTAGCGAGCAGACATAAAAAATCAGTTCGTTACAGTATTGTACACTTGCTTGTAGAAACTCACACTTGTCCATGTTCAATTCTAGTTTGTTCCTTGCTAAACGATCAAAAACTTCGCTAAGAACATCTAAATGTTCTTGCATTTCTCTACTCGCAATCATGATATCGTCCATGTATATAACTACCTTACCATCCCTTATCATGTCTGCAAAAATCTTATTGATAATGCGTTGAAACACCGCTGGTGCATTCTTCAGCCTCATTGCCATCCGCATAAACTCAAATTGTCCTAATGGCGTCATAAACGAGGTATATTTTATCGATTCACTGTCCACAAACACATGAAAGTAACCATGCTTTAAATCTAACTTCGAAAATATTGTTTTATTTACCAACGTTTTTAATAAATCTTCAATAAAAGGTAACGGATAATTATCTATCACCATTGTCTTATTAAGCTTTCGATAATCCACACATAGTCGTAGGTCGCCTGACTTTTTCTTAACTAACACTATTGGAGATGCGTACTCGGATTCACTTGGCCTTATAATTCCTTCACTTAAGTATTCATCTAATATCACCTGTAATTTTTCATTTTCTGTGTAAGCGAACAACTAAATAGTTTCGAATCCTCCAATCTTAATTTCATTTCGCATCTAACCTCTGGTTCCTTTGGCCTTTCTTTATTTACATAACAACTTTCTACCATCCTAACAAATTGACACCTAACATTATAATTCACATGATCACCAACTTTGTACTCTACACTTTCATCCGTTAAATTTATATTAAATAATTCTTTTTCCACCAGATTTATTTCCGGCTCAATATAATTTCTTTCCCTAACTTTTACTTTGTCTCTGATTTTACTAAACATTTGTTTAATTGTTTCCCTGCCATAGCTAATTTCATCACTAACATCGACTTACATTTTATTTTTATCTTTAACATTACTAACAACCTCGCTAACAATTTGCTTTTCATTACTAACATCATCACTAACTATCTTCTTTTCATCACTAACATCATCACTAACTATTTGCTTTTCATCACTAACATCATCACTAACTATCTGCTTTTCATCACTAACATCATCACTAACTATCTGCTTTTCATCACTAACATTATTAACATCAGACGGTTTCTCAATATTCTCAACCGTAACTATTTCAAGATGTCAAGGTTTAAATTTAAATTACAAGCATCAATAAAATCTCGACCCAGGATTACATCATGACTCATAGATTCGTTTGCCACAATAACTAAATTAAAATGTATTTTTGTCTAAATTTTTCATAACATAACATAATACTTTTTCATACGTTTTTAGATAACTTTTGTTTAAACCGTAATATAAACTTAAAACTGGTGATTTTGAAATGTACCCAACTTTGGATATTTTAATAAATGATATCGGACTTCCTGTATCTATGAGGCATTCTGCAATTATTTGATTTGATTCGTTTACAAAATTAATTTCAACATATCTTACATAATTATTTTCGCCCTCTTTCTTGTTTTTATTCTTCAAGCATTTCGCAACAAAATGTCCCCTCTTACCGCACGCATAGCACGATCCTTTCTCCCGCTTCAACTTCCGGCACTCGTACGACCAATGCCCTTTGGCTTTGCAATTGAAACAGCGAGTCTTCTTGCTGTGCCTTGGGATCTGTTGATGTCGTCTTCCTGCCAACTCCATATGACTTTGGCAAGCTTACATCCGCAAACGCTCTCTTAATGTGCCCAATATCCACAAAGCATTGGATATGCGCCTGATTACGTAGCCCTTGATTGGGAATACCTTCGATGACGCAGCTCAACACTTCATGCATTATCTTGTCGTCGACATAACTTTCAAAAGTTTAGCTTTGTTTTCATCTGCGACCTTCGAATTTGCGTATTATCTCCAACTTCGATGATTTTCCGCCAAACGTTGAAATCAGCTCTGCAGTCAAGTCATTTAACGGTAGCAACACTCGGTCTGAATTTGCGTGAAGCCACTTATAAGCTTTTCCATTTATTTTGCTCACCACTAGCATTTTCTCGAATTTTCCACCTATTCCATAAATTTTCGCGATATTATGCGTTTGAGTAGTCCATTTGCAGGCACACGACTCGCCATCAAACTCGCTCAACACCTGTGTTGCCATACTCAACGAGACGTCGATGCTCTCGTTAAAATTTTTCACAACCGCAACGTTGCCGTTTTTCACTTTACGTTCGCTGCTCTTGCGTTCCTAGAATTCTCTCCAGCCTGGTTGTGCATGTCGTCTTCTGTATAGTTTTCGTTCCGCTTGTCTCTAATTCTGAGAATACTGCCAGCAACTTCGTCATCCCTTTCACCATCTTTGCGTTAGTTTCGCCGTCTTCTTCGTTGTAACTCTGGATGCCGCCATCTTTGCCGTTACTTTTGTCTCTGCCTTTGCTGTTACTTTTGTCGCCGCCTTCTTTCTGGATAGTTCCGCCGTCGTCTTCGAAATTATTGTCGCCGCTGTCTTTGCCTTTACTATTTTCGCCGTCTTTGTCTCCTTTTTGTCTCGCCATTTCTTCAAACTTTCCACGAACTTCCTTCGGTATGTTATTTAATCGCAAGATCAATTGTCTCCATGTTCCGGCTGTTGATAACTTCAATACACTCAACCACCTTTTTAATTGTTCAATCGACACGATGCTTAAATCCATTTTGATTTTCTTTTGTACTAACGTTTTTATTAATTGGCTCGTGATCGGCCCACTTCTGATTTTGTAGGGGTATAATATATTCCCCCCGAAGTTAAACACCAACACAAATATATGTACATCTAGTCTTTACTTCTATTTTATAATTTCGTCTGTTCAGGATCACGGTCGGCGTTCAACTGCTCTCGCTGTCAACTCACGATCCGCTTCAACCCCCGACTCATTGGGAGAGTGTGAGAGCGATGAGAGAGATAGAGAACAGTGAGCGGCATCATACAACAACAACAACTTATTCCTAAAATGTACAAGAATGATCTAGAAGGAATACAACAACACATACATACATACATCCTACTACGTAGCAATCCAGCTACAATTCCACTCAACTTTATTACTGACCGAATTGGATTTATTCAGTAGTCGATTGAAATTTAGTTTATTTTTATATTTTATATCAGTGCCTTTAATTTGCACTTAGGTTCTTTTGAGGATCTCTTAGTTGCACTTCCAAGTTAGTCGATTAAATTGCTTATTGTGGGCAATTCCACGCGCTGATCTGGATATCCTAGTAGTTCCTTTTAATTGATGAGTAAGCTCCCGACTTTGTTTTTTCGCAAGGAAATTTTTTAAATAGATCCTACTGACTGCGCCATTTACATGAGTCGTTCTTCGCCCGAATAAAAAATCAGAAGTTTTTTTATATTCGTTGGTTATTCTTTATTAGAACGTTGGAAAAAGACTAATTGTATGTTACAGAATTGGTTAGAATGAAACCTCGGTCTGCGTTTTAGAATTTACTGTTAGTGCATTAGGTGTCGGTCTTTATTCGGTCTTATTAGATTTTTAGATCTTATTGGATTATTACGTTTATGGAATTACGTCATTGTTGACTTTCGGACTTAATTAATTTTCTTTGTTTATTTGCATTGCGGGATCTCAAGCTTCTGTATCGTTTTTAATCAAAGCCGAAATTGGCGATTCTGTTGATTTGTGAACGGGTTCGTTCTTTGAACGCCGTTAAGTAATCGCAGTGCAAACACGTCACTCCCGCATAACTTAGACAAAATCATATGGTTAATTATGTGATTTTGGGGTATAGTTTGGGTATTTCTTGTAACTCTTGTGAGTTTTGTGACTCTTGTGTTTCTTGTGTTTCGTCGTCACCTTTTGTGTTATTGTATTTAATAAATATTCTTTTAGGTATTTTTTTAAACTTATAAAGTAGGTACAGTGATATACCTAATATCAAGAGACCCAGAGTTACAATTACAATTATTTTGTAAGTCTGTTTTCCTTTATTTTGTTCAAAAATATTTCTTTTGCTTGTGTATATGATATTGGGGTAATTTGGTGACAATATTCCTTGTGTATATGCTTTGTGTGTAGAACTATAATTGCTTATGGATAAATCGTTTATTGCAATTGAGCAATTGTGTATTTTGATCATATTGTTTCCTTCAATTACAATTTCATTTTTAATACAATTTTGATTCAGTATGGTTTTTGACAAATTCCATGTAACTATGATATTTGGTTCGACATAATTAATTTGGGTAGTTAATAGCGTTTTTGTGTACCTGTATCTGTTTGATTAACAAAACCTAAAAGACATGTGGTGGTAACAGGTTTTTTGTTTCTTTGTTATACAAACAGTTTCTGTATACTTAATATTTGTTTTGGGTGTTGTCTTGTAATATTTTATTATTTTCATCTGGATAAGGTAATATTTCGTATACGGGAAGTTTCTTTATTTCTCTGGGTATGTGGGATATAATTAAAATTTCGTTTGAATCTGACCTAAGCCAAGTTGAGGTTTTTATGTTCAGAAGTATCTCAGAATTTATGATTGTCAAGTAGTCGTGTTTTAATAACTTTGGATTGAATATACCTAATCTTGCTAACTGCATTCTCATTTCCAGGTCTTCAATGTACTTTGCGAAGTGTTCTAAATTAAAAACCAATTATTCAAGAATTTTTACGTTTTCGTTGTATTCGAGATGCGTGTTTATTATATCGATGCCTTTGTTAACTGTATCGATTATATTATTTAGTTTTTTTATCTGTACACTGTTTTGAGCTATTGCATTGATTTTTTCTTCTTTATCATTATTATCTAATGTTCCAAAAATATATTTGTAAGCTGTTCCTTCAAAATTAGCTAATCCTCTTTTGTTTCTCCTAACAATTTTTAACCCATTCATTTCTCTTTGTAGTTTTTCCGTTAAATATTTAATCTGCATTATTTCCATTGGCCTTTTTGGCCAAAGGGCTAGTGGGATGGCTCGGAGGGCGCCGAGCTGAAGGCTACCGAACGGGTCGCAGGTTGCGGATAGCGAGCGCCCTAGTTCCCTGCTACGAATAAGCGTGGAAGTTGGACAGTCAGCGGGTATCTGCGCCGTAGCAGTACCGACGTCGCGCTTGTGCTGCCGCCTCCGACAAATAGCTCACACATACCCCCTTCCCACACTCTTTGAACCTACCTCTTCCCTACCCACAAAACTCATCTCACCCCGGGCTGGACTAAGGTGTCATTCGAACCGTGCCGAGAGTCAATCTGGCTGGGAGCTCGAGTTATCAATAAACTCAGTCTCGAACGGTGAGCTCAGGCAAGTGGCGACCGCCTGTTCTAAGTCAGCCTTACCCGGGTACAGCGGATCTCTGCCCGGGTGAACCTGTCCCTTATCCGCAGCTCGTGGGAATAAATACGGAGATCTTAATAAATAACATAAATAAAAAAGATATGAACAACAAAAAAGAGCCCGACACTCTCAAAAAGTCGGAAGTCGTAACCAACGACGATAAGAAGAGCAAGATCACGGCTCCGATTACCCTAGTCCCTGTGACGTCGACCCCTGCCAAGGCCAGCGAACAACGCAGCCGGCTAGGCCCAGCTCACCACAACGACAAGCCCAGGCCTTCCACCAGCGTAGGTGTGGCTAACCAGCTACTCCAGCCTGAGGGGATCGCCAAAGCCGGTCTCGTGGTGAGTACCAGGGCAAAGGAGTTCAAGAGGGTACCACCTAACCAGGCAGGACCTCTTGATCGCAAGAAAGCTTTTCGGATCCTCAAACAGCTTGCCACCAACCCGATACGAGAGGATCAAGCGTCAAAATTGGATTACCTAAAAATCCAAGGACATAGCCTGGGCAAAGGCGGTAATCCCAGACTTTGACATCGCTATGACCACCAGCCACAGCAACAAGCGAGAAAGGTCGATGGAGACAGCTCAACCAGCGAGCAAGAAGGCCAGAGTAACCAACCGCGGCACATGGTCGAGATCCTTTGGTGAAGTAGTAATGGATCGGAAGATCATTGGAGTCATCGACCAGAGCGATGAAGGCGGAAGGATCCCAAGGAACCAATGGGATCTGGTTAGACGGGCCCTTGCGTCAGTGGCCTTAAAAGTGCTGGACGAGAACCCAGGTCCGCCACCCGATTGCACAGATGCAGGGTGGTACCAGGGCAACGTTAAGTTGATCGCCTGTGAAGACGAGAGGTCGGCAGCACTTTACAAGGCTGCCATTAATAAGGTCGGCGAGTTCTACCCGGGGCCAAGCTGGCAGTTTGCGAAGCCGCAGACATCCCGTCTCGACCGAGAGCGAGGGTGTGGCTGCCGTCGGAACCCTCGGAACCAGAGGCTCTACTCAGCCTGCTGACCAGGTTCAATCCGAAACTTCCAACAGACGGTTGGAAGGTGGTCAAGGTGGAGAAAGCCGAGCGCGTCACCATGAACGTGGTTATCCTCTTGAACCAGACCTCCTTGGAACCCCTCGCAGCCCAACAAAACCGTGTGAACTATGGGTTCGATAAGGTGCAACTGCGCATCTATGACACGGATAAGCTAGCGGCAGACAACCTGGCTGCCTGTGCGTCGTACGAACCCCCGATCGACGACGAATTGGAGCATGAGGAGGCCACCCTCACCGGCTACGTGTCAACCGACTCGGAGTTGACAGAGAGCCTGAAGCAGCTGTGCACTCAGGGCACAACCCGACCAGGGCGCACTGTTCCCCAGGACATAGCGGAGGAAGCGGAGGGTACCCAGCCCGACCACGGTCCCAAAGATGGTGCAGTTTCTGCAGATTAACGTGCACCACAGCAAGGCAGCATCCGCTGCCCTCCTCACCCGCCTGGCAACAGGCAACATAGACGTAGTCCTCATTCAAGAGCCATGGATTGTTGGTAACAACATCTGTGGCCTATCAACCCCCCTATACAAGCTATTTTACACCAAGGATAAGGGTAAAACCAGAACCTGCATTCTTACAAAGACACACTTTAACACATTTCTTATTCCACAGTTTAGCGAAGGCGACCTCACCACGGTCAGACTGGAGCTAAACGAAAACACACATCACACCATAGCATCATTCTATCTGGCTCACGACTACGAAGGGCCACTACCAAACATCACCACACAACAACTCATACATACTCACTCATCTAAGGAACTCACACCACACACAATGGGGAAGTACAAACACAAACGAAAGGGGTGAGTTACTCTACGACTATCTCCTTCAATCAAATCTATTCATCTCCAACAAAGGTAATGACCCAACTTTCATCACTAGAAATAGGAGGGAAGTCTTAGACATCACACTAGTATCTGATCCCCTACTTAACCAGCTAGAAGCGTGGAAGGTGTGGATCGAGCACTCATTCTCAGACCACCGATACATAGAATTTACAATAACTCTAGACTGTCCTCCCGCCGAGAACATTACTAATCTAAAATTAATCAACTGGGGATACTACAAAAATCTCCTCAACAGGAACCTACACGCTCCACCGACGCACATACGAAACGGTCAAGAATTAGATAACCTAGTTAACACCTTTACTGATATCTGCGGTGAGGCCCTAAAAAGGGCTTGCCCAAGCAGAACAGTCAAAGCAAAGCACAAACCCGCATGGTGGAACGCAACCCTGGCGAACCTCAAAAGAGAGTGTAGAACTTACTTTAATAGAGCTAAATACAACAATAGCGAATCTTCCTGGAATTTATTCCATACAAATCTAAGCCTATACAAAAAGAAAATTAGAATATCAAAACGAAGAGCTTGGGCTAATTTCTGCAGTAGCATAGAATTTGCGGAAGCATCCAGACTCAGAAGAATTTTAGCAAAATCTCCTGAAACTATTGGCTATCTAAAAACCAATGCTGACAGCTGGACGGAAAACAGTCAGGAAACCCTTGAACTACTGTTAGACACCCACTTCCCTAAAAACACCTTACATAGAGGAAAACCTTGACGACTAGAGTATAGACAACATCTCTAACCCTAGTCGAATTCAATGGGCTGTAAACTCTTTTAAGCCCTTCAAATCCCCCAGCCCAGATGGGTTCTTCCCGGCCCAGCTACAACGGACACTAGAAATTTCCCTACCCTGGCTGACAGCCATCTTCCGCCGCTGCCTTGCTCTAAACCATATTCCAACAAGGTGGCTGAACCTTAAGGTAATTTTTATACCGAAAGCCGGCAAACCCTCCCACACCAACCCAAAGGATTTCCGCCCGATTAATCTCTCTTCCTTCTTGCTGAAGACCCTGGAAAGGCTAATTGACACCCATATCAGGCTAACCTTCGACCTAAGCCTACTCTCTGACGCACAACACGCTTACCGTAAGGGCAGATCAACAAATACCGCCCTCCACTCTCTAGTGTCCAGTATAGAGAGAGGTTTCCACAATAAGGAATACTCTCTGGCAGCGTTTCTAGACATAGAAGGAGCCTTTAACAACGTCACCCCAACGGCGATTACTGGTGCTCTGACTGAACTGGGCATTGAGCGGCCCATAGTGGGACTCATACACACCATGCTAACCAGCAGAGTAGTGTACTCCACTATGGGATCAGCCCACTCGTCCAGGAATTTCAGCAGAGGAACCCCACAAAGGGGCGTACTCTCACCAAAAACTGCTATCACTTCTAGAAGAGGCGGGCACTAAAGTGGTAGCCTACGCGGACGACCTGGTTATCCAACTGCAGGGCAAATTCTTGCAAACTCTTTGCAATCTAATGAAGACAGCCTTATCCACCCTCTCCAGGTGGACGGCTGTCTGTGGACTGGGAGTTAGCCCAAATTTAGTTCTCCCAAAACTACACCAAAAGCGCCTACCCTTAGCAACCAAGCAAAGTACCTAGGTGTCATCCTTGATAAAAAGCTTCTCTGGACAGACAACATCCTAGATCGCACACGCAAAGCGGCCACAGCCCTCTACGCTTGTAAAAAGGCCATATGGAGAAAGTGAGGTTTCTCCCCCATTAAAGTTCACTGGCTATACACTGCAACAGTCAGGCCCATTCTCCTCTACGGAAACATTGTATGGTGGCATTCCCTAGAAAAGAATTGCAACCACCGGATCCTTCACAAGATCCAAAGAAGCGCTGAACTCTGCATCAGTGGGGCGCTTCGCACCACCGCCAATGAAGCTTTAAACACAATTCTCGACCTCCAACCCCTGGACCTACTTGCCAAAAGCTGGGCATCTGCAACAGCGCTGAGGGTCCGCGAAGCAGCGGCATGGGCAAAAGGCTCTACGGGTCACTTCTATCAAAACTTACATCCTTACCGCACAGTACAGACTACTTTCCACCCATAGTCAACTTCGAAAGAAGTTCTTCATACCCACCCGTACAGACTGGGACAACCTCCCACACCAATTCGAAAACGCTGTCGCACATCTTCTTGGACAGTCAAGCAGCCCTCAGCGCCCTCGACTCCTACTCAACGAACTCAAAAACAATCTCTGAATGCTGCAGATCTCTTAACGAGATGGCCACTCATCTGAGAATTAACCTCATCTGGGTGCCTGGACACCGCAATATTGAGGGCAACTGCATAGCAGACGAGCTAGCAAGACAGGGGACAACCGCCGATATCCTTCGCGATAAAGACACGGTGGGTATGCCCATGGCTACCTGCAAGCTCCATCTCAGCCATCTCAACAACCGTTGGAACTCAATCTCAGCATGCCACAATTCTAGACTCACATGGCCAAACTACAACTCGAAAAGAACAAAAACTCTCCTACAGTGTAGCAGGGAGGACATCTTCACTCTCCTAAATGCCCTCACAGGCCACTGCCTTATAGGGACTCATGCGCTCAGGCTGGGACTCAGTTACACGACTTCTGCCGAAGCTGCAAACAGATAGACGAAGAGGAGAGCATCGAACACCTCCTATGCTTTTGCCCAGCGCATAACCTAAAGCGCTTTCAAACCCTAGGTAGCTACACACTTCCGAACCTTGCGGCCATTCAGGGCGTAAGCATCCAAAAACTCGTATGTTTCCTTAAAAGAACAAAATACTTCGCGAAAGCAAATGACCCATGAGCTAGGGAAAAGGATCTAATCAGAGATCATGTGGTATCACAAGGGGCCCAATGTGTCCTAAGTGTGTGGATTAGGATCTAATCTCCAACCACTCCTACCTAACTTAACTTAACCTATTTCCTTTAAGCCAAACGCTTGTGATAACAAATTTTTGTAAGTTTCTGTAATATTAATTGTGAGGCATTGGTATTTAAAACTATCTGGGATGTTGATTGTGTCGGTCATAAATAAAAAATAGCCATTGTATGATTTTATAGGGTTAATTTCTATAAATTGGTTGTTACCCATTGGCATCATTATTATTAACGTTGATGTCAGAAAGATGAAAGTCAATGCGCTGGGTCTTGGTCTGGGTCCTCCTGCAAATATTTACTTTTATTAACTTTCTTTTGTCTCAGGAAGTTTGTTTTGTAATGTTTTATTTTTCGACCTCTGTTAGTTTCCTCAAAATGATCATTATCTATTTGTTCTATATTTCCTGTCTTTTTATAAGGATTGTGTAATTTCCCGTGAATTATGGGAGCCTCTCTAAATTTGGTATTTACCTCAAAATGTTGTCGTTTCTTATTGAGTTGTTCTATTTTATCTTCTTTTATAATTTGGTTATTATATGCAGGGGTACCTGCATAAATAAAAATATCAGCTGGTGTTCTACCTGTTGCATTGTGTTTTATTTTATGATTGTAAGTATACAGAATTACTTCCATTTTCATAAGTTTATTTTTTCGTATTGTCGCTGGTCTCGATCACACGCATTTTTTCGTTAATTGTTTTGTGTAATCTTTCTACATCTGATACTCCATTTGTACTTGTTGTTATGTGAATATTTACGTTTTTTGTGTCCAGCCAATTTTTAATTTTTAATTTACTCATAAAAGCACTATCCCCATCTGTTTTCAAGGTTCTGGGTTTTCCCATTGAATTAAATATTCGAAAAAGTCCCCTTTTAACTTCCATCCAGTCCTTTCCGTTTAATTCAATCGCGCTTCCAAATTTTGAGTATAATTCAATACAAGTTAGGTAATTTTGATTGTTGATCGTGTAAATATCTGCGACGTAAATTTCCCTACAAAATTCTGTTTCTGGAGTTGTTTTTAATAAAAGCGATGTTTTTCTATGTTCGGTTTTTGCTTGGTTAAAAACATTACACACATTTATTAAATTCTGAATTAAATTCTGGTAGTCGGGATAATTATAGGTTTCTTTGAAAAGCCTTACCATTTATTCAATTTCTGGGTACAATAGTTTGTCGTGGTTGCTAACAATAATTTCTTTTCTTTTCTCAGCGTAAGTTTTTGTCCTGTAATTTAATTACTGCTCTTACAATTTTTGTAGTAGAGTTCATGACCTGTTTAAAAGCTTGTTGAATGATTTCAAAATCAGAGTCGTGTTCGATGTAAAGTGCACTTGACTTGGTACAAAAGTGTTTTATTAATATTTGCTTAGCTTTTTCGATGTTTAATTCATGAAACATATTTTTAATCTTGACTTTCTTAAAATAATTTTCACTTTCTTCACCTTCTGTATTGCTTCGAATAATTTCTACCTGTCCTGCGAAATGATTGATTGGTTTTTCAGTAATTTGTATTAAATTTTCATTATCTTCTTCAGCGCTATGTGCTGTTGCTTTGTTACTGCCATAGTATACTTCGTTAATTTTGATTCTTGACAATGCATCGGCTACGTGATTTTACCTTCCTTCTAAATATTTTATTTCGAAGTCATATTCGCCTAATCTTATCTTCAATCTTTGCAGTTTCATATTAGGTTCTTTGATATTGTTTAGCCAGACTAACGGCTTATGATCACTTAATATCTCAAATCTTCTTCCGAATAAATGGGGTCTTAACGGTTTTGTCGCCCATACTTTAGCTAATAATTCTTTTTCAATTGTACTATAGTTTTCTTCATGTGCATTTAGAGTCCTACTAATTGGTTTGTTATCCTGAGAAAGAATTCGTCCTAATGCAAAATTGCTTGCATCAGTAATTAATTGCAATTTTTTTTCAAAATCTGGACAAATCAGTATGGGATCGTTAATGATAAGCTTTTTTAATTTATTGAATGCTGCAATAAATGTATCATCTTTGAATGTCACTTTAGAACCAGCTTTTAAACATTTAGTTAAGGGCTTTGAAATGTCTGCAAAGTTTGGAATGAATTTTCTGTAATAACCGCAAAGACCAAGAAATGATTTTATTTCTTATTAAAATTTAGGAATTGGAAATTTATTGATTGCCTTAACCTTTTCTGGATTTGGCATTACACCGTTTGGTTCAACTATGTGTCCCAAAAATTCGGTTTCTTTTTTCAAAAATTCACATTTGTCTTTTTGATATTTTAGATAAGCGATTTTAAGTTTTTCAAATACGATTTTTAATGAATAAGGTATTCGTCAAGAGAAAACAATTATATCGTCCAAGTATACAAGGCAATGCTTGTTTATTAATTCACGAAGGACATTGTTCATGCATCGCTGAAAAGTTGCAGGTGCATTTTTTAATCCAAATGGCATTCGCGTGTACTCGTAGTGTCCGTTGTTTGTGGAAAACGCTGTTTTGTTTATGGAATTTTGGTCCATTTCGATCTGGTGGTAAATATTGACACCGTAATAGCTCGCCTAGTATTTCGTCCATATTGGGAATGGGAAATTTATCACTAATAGTGATCTCATTTAAGCCTCTATAGTCTACTACAAGTCTAAAATTTGTTTACCTGAAGCATCTTTCTTTTTTGGTACTATCCACAATGGACTGCAATAAGGTGATTGGCTGTGCCTAATTATTCCTTGCTTTAACATATCCTGTATTTGAGACTCAACTTTGTTTTCAAATGAAAAAGGATACCCATACGGTTTTTTATAAATTGGATTTTCATGATGAGTTTTTATTTCATGCTTAACAACATTCGTAAAGGTCAAATTTTCACCATCACGATATTGAATGCATTTATATTTATTAATTAATTTTAGTAATTTAACTTTTTCTTCTTCATTGAAGTGTTCTAACCGATAATTTTTTCCCTCTGCTAATTCATTTTGAACAGCATAATTTATTTCATCAGTATAGTTTTTAGATTTTAGCAGTGCCTCAAAATCATTTATTTGTGTTGGATTTTTCAAACTAATGTTTTTGTGTAAAAAATGCGCCCACTAATAGTAGTGCGATTATTTAAATAATTAATGTTTGCCTGGTTTGCCTCTAGTAACTTTCGTCCTAGTAGTGTATCATAATTGGAAGAAAATAAAATAAATAAATAAAGAAGTAAATAAACTATTAGGTGCAACTTTTACAAATTCATTTAGTTCATAATGACCTATCATAGTGCGTATAATTGTCTGATCTATATGTATGCTCGCGTTATGAAAATTCTTTTTCATTAAGTTAATTGTTGAACCGGTATTGACGAAGCAACGATAATTCTGATTATTTATAGTTATTTCTATGTATGTAATTGGTCCCAGGCTTGCATTGGAAAATTTTCATTTTTATCGTAATCATCTACTTCTTTGTACTCTTTATTTTGTTGATAATTTTCGTGTACCTGCATTCTAGATTGTCTACTATTACTTTCTCTGACTCTCTTTTGTGATTGGTTGGGTACTGAGCCCAATCGTCCACTTGGCTGTTGGCATTGATTCATTGCATAGTTTTGCTGTCCTTGAATTAAATTTCATCGAAAGTCAAAAGTATTATTTCTGTTATTCGATTGGAACCTATAATTTTTTGGAACCATTCTTTGGGGTTGATTGGGTTGTGGTTGAATTGAAAGAGCTGGGCCAGGATTAAACTGTTGGGTGTTGTGTAAATTAGTGTAAGGGTAGGGGTTACATGTATAAATTGTTTGTTGTTGCTTTTGAATTTTATTAACATTGATGTTATAATGTTTTATATTTTCATTTTCCTTTGTATAGCCCTTCTTGCTGAGCTGCTTGTTTCAGTTTAAGTACTGTTGAAATATCGCTTCTTGCTAATGTCATAAAAATTCTGTCAGGTAATTTTCGTTGTATTAGGATTTTTGTAGTCCTAAACATTGCTTCTGTGTACAATATTAATTCATTTGGATTTACCTCAAGTTCTAATTTGTTGCTTATAACTAACTGTTTAAGCTCGATCACACTACAAAATTTTCTTAGGTTACCTTGAAAATTAGTATTGTATAATCGCCTTAATAGTTCCTCCACAGGGGTTTTTCATTTTGTACTCCTCGATTAGGGCTTCTCTAAGAGCTGGCCAATTGTGGACTTGTAGAACTTGCAGAATCCTCTGAGCATCACCGGTGACTTGAAGTTCAATTGCTCCAAATATTACGCTTGTTTGTCAATCATTGGTTGTAGGATACAGACGCAAAAGGTAGTTAACTCTTTTGACAAAGGTTCCTAGGGTAGATGGATCTCCTTCAAACGTTAGAATATTCCGGATCTGGGACAAAAGCTGATTTAAGTTTTGCTCCGTCAATGGGTTGGGTGCCACACCAATTTGTGGTTGCCCTTGATCTGGTGGTTGTTGGTCCATTTTATTGTGTTTAGTTAAATTCTGTAGGGGTATAATATATTCCCCCCGAAGTTAAACACCAACACAAATATATGTACTTCTAGTCTTTACTTTAATTTTATAATTTCGTCTGTTCCGGATCACGGTCGGCGTTCAACTGATCTCGCTCTCAAATCACGATCCGCATCAACCCCCGACTCATTGGGAGAGTGTGAGAGCGATGAGAGAGATAGAGAACAGTGAGCGGCATCATACAACAACAACAACTTATTCCTAGAACGTACAAGAATGATCTAGAAGGAATAGAACAACACATACATACATACATACTACTACGTAGCAATCCTGCTACAATTCGGCCGTCCTGACATTTTAAGATCTTCCGATCTTGTGTTAATTTACAATTCATTTCAGCTTATATTTATCTTAGTTTGTATAAGTTAGTTTTGTATTTACAAATTCTTAGATATATTTACAACTTTATTTTCGTTTTCCAATCCAATGCCTAATATTTTGGCTACTCCAGACACCTTGATGAGGGCAACGCGATAATTGAAAACCTTCAACATCTTTTATCAAGTATCTATCATTTCTCAGAACTTTATCCATAACATAAGGGCCCTTGTGTTTAGGTATTAGCTTTCTAGCAACTCCTACTGAGCTATCAAAATTTTTTACCATAATATAGTCTCCCACTTTGTACTCCGAACTTTTTGTCCTTTTTTCATTATATCTCTGTTCGTTGTCTTTTTGTAATTTTCTTTGTGCTTCTGAGCCGTCTTTTCTAATTTTGTTTAAATCTCTAACATCACTAACATTATCTTATTCTTCTAACCTTTGTCTCAATTCATCAATAACTTTTCCTTTCTGCTCGATTCCAAACAACATCTTACTTGGCATTTGTGCTATGCTTCTTTGCTTCGTGTTGTTTAATGAAAACTCAACATCCTCCACAACTGTGTCCCAATGCAGTTTCTCTTCTGGATCCGCTAATTTGGCTATCATTGGTCCCACAATTCGGTTAATCCTTTCTACTTGCCCATTGGCTTGAGGTGACCCAGTCGCAATTTTAACATGTTTAATATTACATTCTTCCATAAATTTTCCAAAATCTTCTGACGTAAAACCGCTTCCCCTATCCGAAACTATACAAGTCGGTCTGCTGTAAGACCTAATGTAGTCTTTCAATGCTATAATAACTTCCTTTGTGTTCGTCGTTTTTGTTGCATATAGCCTAACATATTTAGTAAATCCGTCTATAACCACAAAGAGATGTTTCTTTGCTCTTCCACTATCAACCGGTCCATAATGATCAATATGTATAATTTCAAATGGCACATTTCCTTTTGGTATACTGTGCAACAGTCCTTTCCCTTTCCCTGACTTTGGCGAATATGCTACACATCTTATACAATTTTCAATATGTCTAACCACTTTCTTTTTCATATTTGAAAACTCATACGCCCTAACAATAGCATCCATAACTTTATCTCTTTTTAAATGACCTTTGTGTTATTTGTGTCATTTTGTCATTGTGATATTTGTATAATATCTTTTCCTCCATTTCTTCTGGGACACAAAATAACAACATTCCATTATTCGACTTTCTATATATAACTCCATTCCTCATCTCAAACATTTTATCTTCCTCATTTTCTAACTTTCTTCTAACATCTTTTAATTTTTCATCTTTCGCTTGACAAATAATTAAATTATCTTCAAAGCTATTCGTTTCTACTACCATTATGTTTGTATTTCTACTTAACGCGTCAACATGTTGCATAAGTTTTCCCGATTTATGAACTAATTCAAAGTCATACTCTAGCAATTCGAATGCCCACCGTGCAATACGGGGGCTTAACTTAATTCTATTTAACGTCAAAGTCAGTGAGTTACAATCTGTGTCTATTCTAAATCGTCCACCCTGCACATAAATTCTAAATCTTCTAAGAGCGTAAATTATTGCTAATGTTTCCAATTCAAAACAAGGAAGAACGCTATAGTCGAGTACCTCGACTATAAGATACCCGTTACTCAGCTATATGGAGATATGCAAGCAGCAAAGCGAGATTAAAATGCGCCACCTACCGGCGGTATACAGATTTAAGCGTTATGGGCGTTAGAGTGGGCGTGGCAAATTTGTTTTTGGATCAATCGATTGGTATTGACGAGACCAATACATTTCAGTTAAAATTTTTTGTCTAGCACGAAAATTGTGGGCGCCACAGGTTTGGGCGGTTTGTGGGCGTTAGAGTGGGCGTGGCAAACTTTTTTGGGTCAATCGATAGGTATTGACGAGAACAATACATTTCAGTTAAAAGTTTTATTCTAGCATCAAAACTGTAGGAGCCACAGTTTTGGGCGGTTTGTGGGCGTTAGAGTGGGCGTGGCAGTCTACTGAAACAAACTTGCGCTGCGTAAGAAGCTCAGGAATCTGTACGCCAAATCTCAATAGCCTAGCTCTCATAGTTTCCGAGATCTCAGCGTTCATCCGGACAGACAGACGGACAGACGGACAGACGGACAGACGGACATGGCTAGATCGACTCGGCTAGTGATCCTGATCAAGAATATATATACTTTATGGGGTCGGAAACGCTTCCTTCTGCCTGTTACATACTTTCCGACGAATCTAGTATACCCTTTTACTCTACGAGTAACGGGTATAACTATGCTACTTTGCTTCGTCTTTTGTTGTTGCTTTCGAAAAATAAAATATAGGCTGTAGCTTTTTATCCTCTTTTCTTTGCAGCAAAACTGTCCCAAAGCCTTGTGCACTGGCGTCTGTATGCAATTCTACCTCGTCCTTGTAATAATATAATCCTAACACTGGAGCTTCCACCAACTTTTTCTTAAGCATTTCAAAACATTGCAATTCCTTTTCTTCAAATACAAATTTTTTATCCTTTTTTAACAATTTATATAGAGGTTTAGCGATCATCGAAAAATCTTTAATGAACCTTCTAAGATACGTACACAAACCCAGAAAGCTTCTAACACCGTGTACTTTGTCTGGAACGGAAAAATCTCGAACAGCTTCTATTCCTTTGTCATTAGCCTGTATTCCTTTGTTAATTACCAAAAATCCTAAGTATTGTACACTTGCTTGTAGAAACTCACACTTGTCCATGTTCAATTCTAGTTTGTTCCTTGCTAAACGATCAAAAGCTTCGCTAAGAACATCTAAATGTTCTTGCATTTCTCTACTCGCAATCATGATATCGTCCATGTATATAACTACCTTACCATCCCTTATCATGTCTGCAAAAATCTTATTGATAATGCGTTGAAACACCGCTGGTGCATTCTTCAGCCTCATTGCCATCCGCATAAACTCAAATTGTCCTAATGGCGTCATAAACGAGGTATATTTTATCGATTCACTGTCCACAAACACATGAAAGTAACCATGCTTTAAATCTAACTTCGAAAATATTGTTTTATTTACCAACGTTTTTAATAAATCTTCAATAAAAGGTAACGGATAATTATCTATCACCATTGTCTTATTAAGCTTTCGATAATCCACACATAGTCGTAGGTCGCCTGACTTTTTCTTAACTAACACTATTGGAGATGCGTACTCGGATTCACTTGGCCTTATAATTCCTTCACTTAAGTATTCATCTAATATCACCTGTAATTTTTCATTTTCTGTGTAAGCGAACAACTAAATAGTTTCGAATCCTCCAATCTTAATTTCATTTCGCATCTAACCTCTGGTTCCTTTGGCCTTTCTTTATTTACATAACAACTTTCTACCATCCTAACAAATTGACACCTAACATTATAATTCACATGATCACCAACTTTGTACTCTACACTTTCATCCGTTAAATTTATATTAAATAATTCTTTTTCCTAATTTCTTTCCGTAACTTTTACTTTGTCTCTGATTTTACTAAACATTTGTTTAATTGTTTCCCTGCCATAGCTAATTTCATCACTAACATCGACTTACATTTTATTTTTATCTTTAACATTACTAACAACCTCGCTAACAATTTGCTTTTCATTACTAACATCATCACTAACTATCTTCTTTTCATCACTAACATCATCACTAACTATTTGCTTTTCATCACTAACATCATCACTAACTATCTGCTTTTCATCACTAACATCATCACTAACTATCTGCTTTTCATCACTAACATTATTAACATCAGACGGTTTCTCAATATTCTCAACCGTAACTATTTCAAGATGTCAAGGTTTAAATTTAAATTACAAGCATCTATAAAATCTCGACCCAGGATTACATCATGACTCATAGATTCGTTTGCCACAATAACTAAATTAAAATGTATTTTTGTCTAAATTTTTCATAACATAACATAATACTTTTTCATACGTTTTTAGATAACTTTTGTTTAAACCGTAATATAAACTTAAAACTGGTGATTTTGAAATGTACCCAACTTTGGATATTTTAATAAATGATATCGGACTTCCTGTATCTATGAGGCATTCTGCAATTATTTGATTTGATTCGTTTACAAAATTAATTTCAACATATCTTACATAATTATTTTCGCCCTCTTTCTTGTTTTTATTCTTCAAGCATTTCGCAACAAAATGTCCCCTATTACCGCACGCATAGCACGATCCTTTCTCCCGCTTCAACTTCCGGCACTCGTACGACCAATGCCCTTTGGCTTTGCAATTGAAACAGCGAGTCTTCTTGCTGTGCCTTGGGATCTGTTGATGTCGTCTTCCTGCCAACTCCATATGACTTTGGCAAGCTTACATCCGCAAACGCTCTCTTAATGTGCCCAATATCCACAAAGCATTGGATATGCGCCTGATTACGTAGCCCTTGATTGGGAATACCTTCGATGACGCAGCTCAACACTTCATGCATTATCTTGTCGTCGACATAACTTTCAAAAGTTTAGCTTTGTTTTCATCTGCGACCTTCGAATTTGCGTATTATCTCCAACTTCGATGATTTTCCGCCAAACGTTGAAATCAGCTCTGCAGTCAAGTCATTTAACGGTAGCAACACTCGGTCTGAATTTGCGTGAAGCCACTTATAAGCTTTTCCATTTATTTTGCTCACCACTAGCATTTTCTCGAATTTTCCACCTATTCCATAAATTTTCGCGATATTATGCGTTTGAGTAGTCCATTTGCAGGCACACGACTCGCCATCAAACTCGCTCAACACCTGTGTTGCCATACTCAACGAGACGTCGATGCTCTCGTTAAAATTTTTCACAACCGCAACGTTGCCGTTTTTCACTTTACGTTCGCTGCTCTTGCGTTCCTAGAATTCTCTCCAGCCTGGTTGTGCATGTCGTCTTCTGTATAGTTTTCGTTCCGCTTGTCTCTAATTCTGAGAATACTGCCAGCAACTTCGTCATCCCTTTCACCATCTTTGCGTTAGTTTCGCCGTCTTCTTCGTTGTAACTCTGGATGCCGCCATCTTTGCCGTTACTTTTGTCTCTGCCTTTGCTGTTACTTTTGTCGCCGCCTTCTTTCTGGATAGTTCCGCCGTCGTCTTCGAAATTATTGTCGCCGCTGTCTTTGCCTTTACTATTTTCGCCGTCTTTGTCTCCTTTTTGTCTCGCCATTTCTTCAAACTTTCCACGAACTTCCTTCGGTATGTTATTTAATCGCAAGATCAATTGTCTCCATGTTCCGGTTGTTGATAACTTCAATACACTCAACCACCTTTTTAATTGTTCAATCGACACGATGCTTAAATCCATTTTGATTTTCTTTTGTACTAACGTTTTTATTAATTGGCTCGTGATCGGCCCACTTCTGATTTTGTAGGGGTATAATATATTCCCCCCGAAGTTAAACACCAACACAAATATATGTACATCTAGTCTTTACTTCTATTTTATAATTTCGTCTGTTCAGGATCACGGTCGGCGTTCAACTGCTCTCGCTGTCAACTCACGATCCGCTTCAACCCCCGACTCATTGGGAGAGTGTGAGAGCGATGAGAGAGATAGAGAACAGTGAGCGGCATCATACAACAACAACAACTTATTCCTAAAATGTACAAGAATGATCTAGAAGGAATACAACAACACATACATACATACATCCTACTACGTAGCAATCCAGCTACAATTCCACTCAACTTTATTACTGACCGAATTGGATTTATTCAGTAGTCGATTGAAATTTAGTTTATTTTTATATTTTATATCAGTGCCTTTAATTTGCACTTAGGTTCTTTTGAGGATCTCTTAGTTGCACTTCCAAGTTAGTCGATTAAATTGCTTATTGTGGGCAATTCCACGCGCTGATCTGGATATCCTAGTAGTTCCTTTTAATTGATGAGTAAGCTCCCGACTTTGTTTTTTCGCAAGGAAATTTTTTAAATAGATCCTACTGACTGCGCCATTTACATGAGTCGTTCTTCGCCCGAATAAAAAATCAGAAGTTTTTTTATATTCGTTGGTTATTCTTTAGAGAACGTTGGAAAAAGACTAATTGTATGTTACAGAATTGGTTAGAATGAAACCTCGGTCTGCGTTTTAGAATTTACTGTTAGTGCATTAGGTGTCGGTCTTTATTCGGTCTTATTAGATTTTTAGATCTTATTGGATTATTACGTTTATGGAATTACGTCATTGTTGACTTTCGGACTTAATTAATTTTCTTTGTTTATTTGCATTGCGGGATCTCAAGCTTCTGTATCGTTTTTAATCAAAGCCGAAACTGGCGATTCTGTTTGTTTGTGAACGGTTTCGTTCTTTGAACTGGTGGCCGTTAAGAAATCACAGTGCAGACACGTCACTATTTATAAGTATTTATAAGAAAGGAACCGTGTTCCGACAAACTTACCCTCCCTTTAATCCTGGGCGATGAGATCTCGACGCTCCGGATCCTGGGCTTTGGGAGATGTTATAATTGGCTTATATCACTGTGGACGGCAGTACACGTAGTGGCGAAGCGCGCAAGAGAGCGTGCGAAGACAACTACTATATATAGCCGCAGAATTGAAAATCTGCAGTTATGGTCCGATCATAACGAGTTATACACCAATCGAAAGGTATCGCACTAACTAAGAAGATTGCATACCAAGACTTTCGAAATATTGATTTGTTTGGGAAAAAAAGCGGTGAAAGTGTAAAAGAAAAAAATTTGGAGCTGCTGGATACGGTGGGGATAAAAGCCCGAAGCTGTTTAGTTTGTTTTATTCTTACTCAGAATACGCGTCGAATGACACCTCAACCGATGTTCCGTTCAAAAGTAATTCAAAAAACAAGATTTTCTTCTTCTTCCCGAAATGAAAATGTTTGTGCCTTTGTTTGTGGGTTTGTATGCATCCCATCTTAGTTTTAGGGTTTTGGAAACCCTACGGGTGTATAAAGTAGCTTGAAATAGAAAACGTTTGTTCTACGACTTTTGGAAAAACCCGCTAGTTTAGCGGCAAATCAAAAATAAAAGCCAGATTGCTTATAGTAGAAATACTCTTCATACAGTAAAATTGTCTGAATATAATAGATTTAGAGTTATGATAAAAATGTTTTTTTTAAAACCACTTTTTGACTATTTTCTCAAAATCGAGTCAAACGATTTCTATTTTAAATTTTATATCTTGTAGCCCTTGAGATTCCTCAACTTTTGATGTATAACACTTTTTACCCTAAAAATTACCGTTTGGAAAATATTAAGTGGTAAAAAGTGCAACTGGTTTCAGCTCCGTATACGTAATAATTTATACTTATTGGAATAAACAAGAAAAAAACCAATTTAATGAACAATATTCTTTTTAGATTTTTACAATCTGTTATGGTTTTAGGGTCCTTTACTTGCATGAAGCTAATCGAAATAGGAAACTTGATCTATTTGTTCTACCACTTTGGAAAAACCCGCTAGTTCAGCGGGAAATGTAAGAAACGACAGATTTCTCTTCGAATCTGAAAATGTACAACCCTTTAGATTCCAAACTTGTGCTATTAAAATAGGTAATTGAAGCGATAAAACTTGTTATTAAAAAGTTTAATATTCATATTATACGTTTCATTCTTATTAAAATGTGAGTGTAAACAACCCATACCTTATTAGAATAAAGTTAAGCCGAAGTAGAACATGAAAGTGTGTGTTTGGTTTTTCAATAGCCAAGCCATATGGGGACGACTCCTAGTCATGGTATTGAGGTACTTAAACTCTTGTGCAAAAAAAACCTCTGATATCAAACAAAAACACCTCTTAACGAGGTAAAAAGTAGTGGCGAAAGCGCTCTTAACAAAAATTTCTGATAACAACAATTGTGACGAAAAATGACATTACATTCGATAAAATAAATAAACTATATTAAATTTATGTATTTGGCACGCTACAGCAGAAAATTTACGTGTAGGTAAATAAATTATTACCTCGTTAAGAGGTGTTTTTGTTTGATATATAAATTCGTGCATGATTTGATGGAGGTTCACAAAAACATAACACAAAAATTACGTTACACAAAAAAAATAACACTATCGCTGTATAGATATGTATGTATGTATGCATCGTATGAGAGTTCCACTGCGGCACACGTCAGTTCCAATGCTCGGGCTGGGGCTGGTCGGTGCAGCTCCAATTTCTTGTTCAGCGTATGTATTTGGGGGTTCTGCTTACACTTGTATTCAAAAATGCATGTACTCGCAAATTGTCTGTAATTGTTTTTGGCGATTCACTTTTTTTTTTAGAATTTTGGAGTGCAATTTATTCGCCTTTTTATTGTTTTCTATTGTCTTTTTGCTGCTTCACTTCACTGCAACTGCGCGGCTTATGCTCCGATGTGGGTCACCACTTTCTCCAGGGCATGATGTTGGTCGCGGCGTCTCTGAACAGGGCGCTTATACATCTTAACCACCTTAAGGATCACTAGAACTAGAAGTAGTCCAACGATGAGCTTCATGGTCTTGTTGACATCCTGAATATCGTCCTGGTGGTCAACGATCTCTACGGTGTTAATCACTTTGGCGGTGCTGCCGGTTACTTTGGACGTTTTGCTGCCCATCCTGGGGTCCTTAGGCCATGCACTTGGTTTCCTAGTTCTTTTCGTCCTTCGGAATTTTGCAGGTGGACCTTCTTTAGAGTGTGGTCGATCGCAGGACCGGCAATCAGGTCGTTCTCCTGGGTGAAGTTGATCCTAGGGAAACGGTCAAGACATCCTTCTGGACACCAGCCTTCTTCCAGTCGTGGTCTGTGTTGATGAGAGTTGTACTTCAGACAGTGGTCTGTCAGGGAGATCAGAACAATTTCTGTCTCTCTTCTCAATTTGGCTGGGGTCTTTTATACCGGACTAGAGCTTTCGCTAGCCCCCCATATTGGATGAAATAACTAGGTGTTCCCACCTAGGGGTACTGTTTCTCCCCTATCTTAGGAGTCAACGGCCGGCTGGTGCACTTTGCCACCTTACTGGAGTACGGTTACGAGCAGGTCGATCGTGGTCATTGCTCTGGCCACGCGACACCCGTGAGTTGTCGAATGGTATTTCTGTTTTTCCCTTATCAATATGAGTGTGGTTACTTATTAGCGGCCCCTGCCCTCGACTTAAGACAGTTGCTTTGCCGAGGTTAGTCTTTGTATGGGGGAGGGCGTACGTAACAAAGTGTTGTAAAATAAATATTAAAACGCTGACTTCTTGATCTCTTTGTCCTTTTTCTTTTAATTTGTTAATTATTTCAATTCCGTTATTTATGAAATCTATAATCATATTTAAATCAGTGTTTTGAACACTAGTATCTACCAAATTATTGATTTTCTGTTCCATCTCATCTTTATCATCTTGATCTAAAGTTCCAAATAGATGTTTGTAAACTGATCCTACGATATTGAATAGACCTCTCTTACTTAATTGTGCTATTGTAATTCCATTGATTTCTCTTTTAAGCTTTCTACTAAATATCGGATTTGGAAAACATCATTAAATTCATCGGCTTCTTTCAAAAGATTTTGCAATGTTTTCTCGGTTTTTGTTATATTTACACTTAAGTAAAGATATTCAGATTTAATTGGGATTTCTATTGATCCTGTTTTAAAGAGAACATATTCATTTTGAGCCTTAATGGGAATTATTTTAATGCTTTGCCCAATTGTCAGTTGAGTTACAATTGCTAATATTTTAGAGAGAATTATTGTTTTCACTGAGTTGTTCCTGAGTCCGTTCATTTCCTTCTTTTTGCCTGGAATTATCATCATATTTAACTTTATTAATTTTCTTCTTCTTTTTGAACTTTGATTTATAATGAACAATCTTTCTTCCTCTATTCGTTTCTTCAAATGATTTTCATCTATTTTCTTCAAGGTTCCTGTCTTTTTAAATGGATTTTTGGTCTTAGATTTCACTAAAGGTGCTTGTTTCTATTTTGGATCAACTTCATAATCCTGACGTTTTTCGTTCAATTTTTCAATTCTATTTATTTTATTTTCTTGTGTGTCATAATCAGGGGTTCCTAAATGCATAAATATGTCAGCTGGTATTTGATTTGTACCATGTTTTGTTTTGTGAATTAAGTCGAACTTAGTATATCTGTTTCTAATGTCTGATTCGCTTCCTATAATTGTTAATGTTTCATTTACTGTTTTATGAAACCTTTCTATGTCCGAAATACCGCTTTTACTTGTTGTTACTTGAATTTGTACTCCTTTCAAATTTAACCAATTGTGTAAGCACATAAATGCTGAATCTTTATCTGCTTTGATTTCTTGTGGTTTTCCGATTTCATTGAATACTTTCATAATAGCTCTTTTGGCTTCTAACCAATCTCTACCTGTGACTTTTACTAGAGTAGCAAATTTTAAATATACATCGATACATGATAAAAATTGTTGGTTACCCACCATATACAAATTTATAACAAATTTTTCTCTTATATTTTGAATCTCTGGGGTAAGTTCAAGTGACAGTTTAGTATTTCTGTGTTCTGTTTTAGCAATGTTACAAATTTCACATTCATTTACTATATTTTGAATTAATTTTTGATAATCAGGGAAATAATATTTTTCTCTAAACCATTTAATAGTTTTTTCGATTCCTGGATGTAAAAGTTCTTTATGTCTTTTCAAAATTGTTTCTTTAAAATTTGTATATGTCAACATATCTTCGAGTTTGGTCGTACATCTTACTAATTTTGTTAAATAATTTGCATTTATAATTTCAGCATAGGCTTTTTGAAATGAGAGAAAATCTGAGTCATTGTGGAAATAAACCGCGATCTTTTTAGTGCACAAATATTCTTTAATTATTTCTTTTGCTGTCATTTCTTTATAAATAATTTTAATTTTTAGTTTGTGAAAGTAGTGTGTTACTTAATTTTTGTCTTCGTTTCCTTTAATTAACTCGATTTGTCGGGAAAAATAATTTAATGGTCTCTCAGTTATAGAAATATAGTTTTGGTTGTCTTTCTGAGCACTGTGCACTGTTGCATCTGCATTACTAGCGGTTTCTTCTGGTATGTTTACTTCAGAATTATCTGGATACATAGTTTCTTCTATTTTAGTTCTGGATAGTGAGTCGGATACATAATTTTCTTTTCCTGGCAAATATTTAATTTGACATTCGTATTCGTTTAATTTTATTTTCCACCTTTGTAGTTTCATGTTTGTTTCTTTAATATTGTTTAGCCAAACTTAAGGTTTGTGATCGCTTAGTATTTCAAAAGATCTGCCGAATAAATATGACCGGAAATATTTGGTGGCCCATACAAATGCTATTTCTATGGTAGCATAATTTATTTCATGTTCATGAGGGGTTCTGCTGGCATAACAAATGGGTTTATGATTTTTTGATAATACAGCTTCTATCGCAATGTTACTTGCGTCCGTTGTCAAAGAAAATGGTCTGGGTAAATTAAGATGGGGTCGGATGTAATCAAGATTTTCATTTCATCTGTAGTATTAATTGTGGCACCTTTCCTTAATTTCATTGTCATTGGTTTTACAATATTTGCAAAGTTTGGTATGAATTTCCGATAAAATTCCCATAATCCTAGAAATGATTTAATTTCTTTTGGTGTTTTTGGTATCGGGAACTTATTTTCTTTGTTTTATATCTTGTAAAGACCTTTTTCATAGGCTGGGATAAAACTCAGTCCGGCCAGGGTCCTCTACAGTTAAATTTGTAAAAAAATATAGGAAGGAAACTGGACGCGGAGTTGCCGCGGGGATTTGCGGGGAAAAGAGGCCAGAGTATCCGCGTTGCACCGAGTAAGCGGCTCTAGCGCAACACGGTACCCGAAAGGTATAGTGGAGGGCGGGGCTGCTCCCGGCGAAAATACTAACGAAACGATCAGCGTGGCCGATCCCTGAGAGAATCCCAACAAAACCGAACGGCGGGGCCGATCCCGGATAAAAAAAATACCAACAAAGCTGAACGGCGTTGCCGTTCCCCCTGGATGTGCGACTCACAATCTACCGGAGGCGACCCTTCCCGGTGCTCACTGTGGTCGATCGAGTGGTCGTTTGCACTGAGTAATCGTCTCTGGCGCAACACGATTCCCTACCGGCACAGATCACTGCACGTGGCTCGCGACTACCTAAACCGTATTTGGGGCGGGGTTCCCAGGAGAGGGTGGCCAGAGGCGATCCTTTCCTATGCTCCTTGTGGGCGATCGGGTGGTCGTTTGCACCGAGCAAGCTTCTTTAATGCAACACGATTCCCGACCGGCACAAATCACTGCACGTGGGTTCCCGAAAAATGCACAAATTCACGCGGACACATACTTCTTCATTCTCTTTTATCTTTTTTATTCGCTAGTTTCACAAGTTATTTTCCTAGTCCCCTACTCGCACTCAGTCTGATCTCTATTGTCTGTGTCCCACTTACTCCTTGGATCCGGCGTGCCGACGCTCGTGCCGCTGTGCCACTCCGGGTTGAAGTCCGCTCCTAGGTCTGGTCGCCTTTTCTGCCCTTCCGGAATGAGAGCGAGCTTCCGCCCTTGCGGCCGCATGTGAGCTCGGTTTGCCGGGTTTTTTCGTTCCCCAACACAGTTTCTTATCGATCCTCCGCCTATCGCTAACGGCACTATCAGCTGTTGGCCCTCGGTTGACCAACACTGGGTGGTTTTCCAGCCCTGGTGCGCGCGATATTTAAATCTGATAAGCTTAGCTTCTAGTTTGAACTTAAATAAATTGCCTTCGTGGCGTAACGACTTAAATGGCCGTCGTGCCGTAATATCCAATTGTATGCCTTCGTGGCGGAAAGAATAAAAGTGGCGAAATGTGGAGGGTGTGTTTCACGCATCCTCACAATCTGTAGTTTTGACTATGTGACCTAGGAACTCCGTTTCCTTTTTCATAAATATACATTTATCCAATTGTAAATTTAAATTTGCATCTCGTAATTTTTGGAGTACTTTTTTCAATGATAGAATATGTTCTTCCAATGAAGTAAAAAAAATTATTATATCATCTAGATATACTAAACAATCTTTATAGATTAAGTCTTCTAATAAATTGTTCATACATCTTTGAAAAGTAGGGGGAGGGGGTGCGATTACATTCGTCATGACCATGTTTTGTTGAGAATGCTGTTTTCGCTATTGATTCTGGTTCCATTTAAATTTGATGGAATCCTTTGGCTACATCAATAGTAGTAAAATATTGACATCTTCCCAATTTGTGTAATATTTCATCCATTCTGGGTATCGGGAACTTATCATTGACAGTAATTTCGTTTAAATTTCTCTAGTCTACCACTAGTCTAAATTTCGGTTTTCCTGAGGCATCGCTTTTTTTTGGAACCATCCTAATTGGTGGGCAATATGGTGATTTTGATTTATGAATTATTCCCTGTTCAATCATTTAATTTATTTGTTTGTTAACTTCTTCGTAGAAAGTTTGATGGTATTTGTATGGCTTTCTATATACTGGGTCCTCATGTTTTGTTTGTATCGAATGTTTAATAGTACTTGTAAAAGTCAAATTTTTACCTTCTTTGTACTGAATGTCATTATATTCGAATAAACCCTTTTTTAAATTTTCCTTTTCTTCATCATTTAAATGTTCTAGCCTGCATTCATTACATTCTTTTAGTTCATTATTGATGGCAAAATGAAATGATTGGTTCTTTGATAAGGGATGGATGGTGGACTAAGGCATTTTACTGCGGTCTTGTCCTTTCCTATATCATTTTCGCCATACTTTATGTAAAGTAATGTGTCTCCTAACATCACTGTTTCTTCTTCGTAATTTATTTTTGCTTTACTGTCTATAAAATAATCTCTGCCTGTTAAAATATCGTAATTGTTGGAAAATTAATGTAAATAAAATTTTTGTTTATTTGGGCAGATTTACAAGGATCTTTTATCCAGTTCCATTGATCCATTTATTGTATGCACTTTAAATTTCACTTTCTGTTCCTTATTTTTTTCAACATTTTTTGTCATTAAATTGATAGATAGCCCTGTATCCATCATGGCTCTAAGGAGTTTTCCTTTAATCATTACTCTGACATATCGGCAACTTTTTCTATATCCGAGGCAGTTTGCTGAAAATTTACGTTCATCCTATTCTGAGCACTATTATTCTCCCTTTGTCTTTTAAGAGGTGAGTTTGGGGAATTATTTGATGTTGATGCCTGGAAATTTAGAGCGTTTTGGGCCCTACCTTGGTCTAGATTTCTCCTAAACTCATGATAATTACCTTGGTTTCTAGGGGGAATTTGATTTCTGTTCGGTGAAGCTTGAGGATTTGTTGAATTGCTTGAATTTTTATTGTTATTGTATTTTGGATAACTGTACGACTGAGAATTGTATTTTTGATAGTAATGATTTTGATGTGTACTTCCCGAATTCCTTCGGTTATCTTGGCGACTGGGTTTATAATTGTCGAAAGGGTCTGCGTGCCAATGACCTAAAACCATTGCTGCTTCTTTTAAATTAGCAATTGTTGTGATATCTTTTTGGATATGGCTTTAAACAATCTGTCAGTAAGTTTTCTTTCGACAAAATCCGAAATGCGGTTCATCCTTGCCCGATTAACTGATTCAAGTGAATCTCGGACAACTGTGGTAATGCTGAAGGGCTTGTTATTTTGTGTTGTTTTTTTTTTTAATAGTTGCACATTACATTTTTTGTAGCGCGTATTGGCCGATTTGGATTTTTAATTTAGTCTCTGTTTGTGGAGATTTTAAGTTTTTAAGCGCGCATTGACCGAATTGGTTTTTATTGTAAGTTCTGCGTGCGAAAATTACATATAGATTCTTAAGCGGACCTCGATGATTGTCTTTTGTTTGTTCACGGACTTTTTCGCTGATCAGGATAGACAAGTCGTTTAGTATTATCCTTTAATTTGATCAGTACTGTTGAAATTTAAAAGGACTTTGAGATCCTACCGACTGCGCCAATTAAATGTTTGCACCATAAATGTATTATAAAAAAAAATTTATTTAATTTATTCTTACACTGGTTACAATATTTTATGTTGGAAGAACACCGACTTGCTATTGACAAATCTCAAACTGAACTCGCTCTCTAACTCCTACTTCATTTACGATCATACCTCGGTTTTGAGTTTTAGAGCTTTTTGTGAGTGGGACTTGTTGTTATTAATTGACTCTCTAAATTTGGAATTTTGACTGAGCATCCTGAATTGTGGGAACGTGCCGATAGTCTGAACAGCGGCTCGTTCTAATTGTTTAGTCTATAAACTGTGATATTTTTTTCATGGTAATTATACCCGTTACTCGTAGAGTAAAAGGGTATACTAGATTCGTCGGAAATTATGTAACAGGTAGAAGGAAGCGCTTCCGACCCCATAAAGTATATATATTCTTGATCAGGATCACTAGCCGAGTCGATCTAGCCATGTCCGTCTGTCCGTCTGTCTGTCCGGATGAACGCTGAGATCTCGGAAACTATGGGAGCTAGGCTATTGAGATTTGGCGTGCAGATTCCTGAGCTTTTTTCAGTAGAGTGCCACGCCCACCCTAAAGCCCATAAACCGCCCACAAACTTCAAAAAATAGTAGATATGAACGTGGATATCTCGGAAACTATCAAAGATAGAGAATTGGGATTTCAGATTTAGATTCCGTAGCCTTATACGCAGCGCAAGTTTGTTACGCGAATATGCCACACCCACTCTAACGCCCACAAGCCGCGAATACCTGTGACGCCCACAATTTTTATGCTAGATAAAAAGTTTTAACTGAAATGTATTGGTATCGTCAATACCTATCGATTGAAAAAAAAAATTGCCACGCCCACTCTAACGCCCATATCGCTTAAATCTGTATACCGCCGGTAGGTGGCGCATTTTAATCTCGCGTTGCTACTTGCATATCTCTGTTTAGCTAAGTAACGGGTATCTGATAGTCGAGGTACTCGACTATAGCGTTCTTCCTTGTTTTCCTTTGGCTATAAGCCAGCCAAAGAAGTTCGGTAATTTTCCATTGGCTTGTTGACAATTAAATTTGGGTTCTTATTTCTTAGAGGGTGTCTCGAGGGTGACTGCGCAATGTAAGCATGTATTTTTGGGTGTGTGGACATTTACATAGGAGTATGTGGTGCTATGGATATGTCACTATATACATATATGGGCAAATCCGAAAAATGGTCAACCAGGACCAAAACCAAAAAATCTTCAAAATCATCGAATTTTTTGCGTATTTTCACAAATGAATCGATATACTTTCACAATTCAGTGGAACCAAAGCATATTTCATTAGTGTTGTTGAAGAAATTTCACTGAAAACTGAAAAAATGAACTTTTTGTCATTTTTAGCTACTTTTATGATTTGTTTGAACTTTTTCTAGCAAATCTTTTTATTGCAATCTAATAAGGAGATAAAAATCCTAAGAGGGCAAAAAAAGTTTCAATCAAATGTTAAAAAAACAATATGGAAAAATCGTACGTTCGCGACCCGTACGTTCGCGACCGTTACTTAATTCAATAAAAAAAAAACAAATGAAGATATTTCCTTGGGAACAGACTCGTATGAAAGCTACATGAATCCATTTTAAAAGTAAAGTTATTGCTTCAGAATATTCCGTCCCAATTCGCAGATATTTGCATTTTACTAAAGTAAGCCGAAGTCGACTTCCATTTTGTGTACGTTCGCGACCGCATGTTTTTTGCCAATATTATGAAAACGATAGCTCAATAAATCCCATCATTTACACTAAGCAAAGAACTAACAAAATGCTATCGAATAGCAAAAAAAAAATTCAGAAAAGATTTTGTTTCATTTTTTTATTTGCACTAACTCCGTACGAACGTACGTTCGCGACCCCTGGAAATGCCCATATGTATGTCGGTTTTCTGTTACATAGGATGGCATTATGCTGCCCAAATATGAGAGTTTATTAATGACTGCGACCGTTCATAAACACTATCAGATACCCGTTACTCAGCACATAAATTGAAAATTGGTAAAAGTTAAGTTAAAATGTTAAGATGACGTGCACAAATTTTTCTGCTAGTACTTTTCAACACTAGGTAAACGATCTTGCGTGTCTGTTTTTTTTGGCTTGTGTGAATGCACTGCAGGTCACAATGGAGAGTGAGGGAATGCAAAGAGCGAGAATTCTCCTCCAGCGCCATTACCATTGTTTTTCAGCATTCTAAAGTTTACATTAACAATATTAGATAATTAAATTTGGTACTAAGTTTATTGGAGAGATGGAGGGGAAGACAAAAAGGAAAAAATGCTTAAATTGTTAATTACTTTATAGAATACTTTAGCCGCGCACTCTGCTCTCTCTTAGCGCCGGCAGCGCTTTTCGCTTTGCCGCGCACATACACACACGCATAAATACATTTATTATTGTCTGGCTCTGAGGTCATTGCTTTTCTTCTTTGCAGTTTTGTGGGCGTTAGAGTGAGCGTGGAAGTCTCAAGCGAACTAGCTCAATCGATAGGCGTTGACGAGACCAAAACATTTCAGCTAAACTTATTTTTCTAGCATGAAAACTGTGGGTGCCACAGTTTTGCGCGCCTTGTGGGCGCTAGAGGGAGCGTGGCGTAACAAACTTGCGCTGCATACTTAGCTAGGGA
Source organism: Drosophila suzukii (assembly GCF_043229965.1). Lineage (NCBI taxonomy): Eukaryota > Metazoa > Arthropoda > Insecta > Diptera > Drosophilidae > Drosophila > Drosophila suzukii. The sequence continues at coordinate 654,920 of NW_027255904.1, read as the reverse complement.
ATATAAATCTTACCATTTCTCTATCTTTGATAGATTCCGAGATATCAGCATTCATATGGACGATTTTTTTTAAGTTTGTGGGCGTAAGAGTGGGCATAGCAAACACAATTCAGTTAACATTTTTGTAGCACTTAAACTGTACGATACACAGTTTTTGGCGGCTTATGAGTGCCCACTATGTTAATGTGCCCACGCCCGTGGCACATTGCTAAAATAAACCTGCGCTGAGCAATAGTCCCTAAAGTCTACATTCCTAAACCAAATTTTCTAGCTTTTGTAGTTTCCGAAATCACAGCGTTCATACGGATGGACAGACAGATAAACATGGCTAGATCGATTCGGCTAGTGATCCTGAACAAGAATATATATTCTTATGGGGTGGGAAACGCTTCCATCTACCTGTTAAATACTTTCCGACGGGTTTTAGCACTATGGACGTTTGTGGACGTTAGAGTGGGCGTGGACCCTGCTTTTGCTGCGGAGGAACAACAAGAATGTTTTATCCGAATCCCAACTACCTAGCTTTAATAGTTTCCGAGATTTCACCGTTCATACGGACGGACGGACGGACATGGCTAGATTGACTCTACTGATTTTTCTGATCAAGAATATATTTGTTTTATAGGGTCTGTTTACGCCAGAAGGGCTTTTAATTTCTGGAGGCAGTGTCGAGCGGCTGTATTCTCCAGATGTTACATCTCGCGCGATCGCACTGCCCTCCGCTCTCCATCTCTCGCCTAAGTCTCCGCTCCGCTCTGGAGTGCTTTAGTTAAGCTAGGCTTAAGCAGTTCTATTTTCCAAGTGTCACAATAAACACCTACGCACGTTGCGTAAAAACCCCAAAGTACCTCAGTGTTTTTCGTACATTTTTTCTTGGGAATTCATCTAATTTCAGCGATCAGCCCCGCCCCAACATTTTGGTCCAGTCGAAGACGGATCTCCAAATCTTTGTATTTTCCTCTCCTGGAGTTTCCTTAAATTTTTCCCAGCAGGCTTGAGCCGCTTCAGATAAGTCCCATTTACTATTATTTGCCGTCCATACAGCCATACCCTATTTCGACTAACTTTCTTTATGATATATTATCTAAATCCAAAAGTGGTTAAAACCGACGCAACGGCATTTAGTATATGTACTTCATTTCCGTTATTTAAAACCGAAAACATTCCAGTTTCGTTTGCCCAAATTAGTTTACTTAAAACAGTTCCAGTAGATATTCCAGTGCTACGATTCAACTCATATATTCCTCATATTTGTTTAAACATAGAAATGCAATTTTAATTTTTGTTTTGCCCTTTAAAGAAAATGTGTTGAATCGTTTTATTTTATTTTTTAGCAGAAGGATATCTTATGATATACCATTGGTATATACGTTAAAAAGTAAGAAATTCACTGTGTGCGTAAACCGAAGACGCCGGCCGAGGCTACACGACCGTAGAGACTCCCAAACTCGCGAGTCAGGCCAGTGTGCATTTAAACGAATCTCATTTCCCCCCTCAAATTGAAAAGAAAAAATGTTTAAAAAAGAACAAATGCAATTTTGGGGCAGTTTGGGATATCCGACTATTTTTTAAATTTGTATGTCAAGAAGATTTGGCTGCGGGAGCTACTTCTTGCGTTTAGGTCTTTTTATATACTTAAATATAGATATAGGAGACAAGTGTGACGAAAAGCCGTGTTTTTTTAAACATTTATAAATGTTACAAAATAGAAATGCAATTTCAGTTTTGGAATAAATAAATTTGATTTAAATTTGAAATTAGTTTTGCCATTTCGTTTTTGTGGCTGAGTCGCGTTTTTGCAGAGCTCCCGAAACACTAGCTCAAGAAGTAAAAAATCAAACAATTTTTAATCGGAATATAAAAGGCCCATGGTCTATGACCAATAAGCGGCCAGAATCGTGCGTAAATTTTGTGTAAAAACACTTAAAACATTTTTATTTTGTTGCCAACGTGTAACGGCAAAAAAAACTTTCACACACATATACAGCAGTGCACGAAAACTGAAAAAATAACAAAAAACGCACTCAATCCAAATCACTTAAATCAAAAGAAAGCGATAAAGGAAAGAAAAATCGAAGGCCCAAATCAAGTAGCCCTCACGATGGACACACAATTGCAGAAACAAATTGATTCTATATTCACTAGTCAAGGGAAGGAAATTAACTAGGAACTGTAGAAACTGATCGATGAAAAATTTGCGGTGCAAACACTCTACAGATAAATTTTGATGAAATGAACATAAAAACCCACAACCTTTCCAAAGAAGGGCGAGTGCTGGGGACCGAGGCTAAAGAGGTGATTACACTGAAACAACAAGTGTGTGAACTAGATGCTCAACTCGGCCTGTGATTCTGATCAAGCATATATATACTTTATGGGGTCGGAAACGCTTCCATCTACCTTCTACATACTTTCCGACGAATCTAGTATACCCTTTTACTCTTCGTCGATAGTCGATGCCATCGTCTTTTAGAACCCGTTAGTCAGCTAAGCGGAGAGCGAGGGAGATAGAGATATACCAGTAGCAAGGCGTCTGTTCCCAAGATTGCACTCTTTATTTGCATATGTCTTTTTAAAGACTGGTTCGAATTGAAACACTTTTGGCATGTAGATGGAAGTTGAGACCAAACCAAACCAAATTTCATTTAAATGTGTCACGATCCAGTTCTGATGGAGAAGCATTGAACAGCAACTGTGTGGCAACTCTGAAACCAGTTGGCGAGTAATTGTGGAACGAGATCGACACGAGCAACGTCAGCTCCGCGAGAACGACACATCACAACGTACAAATATCATAAGCCGGATATATTTATTCATATTTTGTAATCCATTTGCTTATCATTAAAAAACTATAATTAATAATACGGTTTAGTGTAATTATTCACCGTAAGTCGCCTTATTCCTGACAAACCCACAGCAACTCACACACTCTCCTATGCAACGCCTAAGTATTGGAATGTGTGGCAAATGTTTCAAAAATATTTAAAATGTGGGTGCTAGACGGGTTTTAGCGCTATGGACGTTTGCTGCGGAGGAGCCCCAAGAATTTTCTATCCAAATCCAAACTACCTAGCTTTGATAGTTTCCGAGATTTCCCCGTTTATACGGATGGACGGACAGACGGGCATGGCTAGATCGACTTGGCTGGTTTTCTTGACTAAGAATATACATGCTTTATAGGGTCTGATCATGCCAGAAGTGCTTTTAATTTCTGGAGACAGTGTCGAGCGGCAGTTTTCTCCAGATGTCTAAATCTCGCGTGATCGCACTGCCCTCTGCTCTCCATCCCTCTCAGTTCTATTTTCCAAGTGTCACAAAAAACACCAAAGCACGTCGCGTAAAAACCCCAAAGTACCCCATGCTTTTCGTACCTTTCTTCTGGGAATTTCATCTAATTTCAGCGATCAAGCCACCCCGCCCCAACATTTTGGTCCAGTCGAAAACTCATTTCAAAATCTATTTTTCTCTCCTGGAGTTTCGTTCTCAGCAGGCTTGAACCGCTTCGAAAAAGTTCCACTTACTATTATATTCCGTGCACACAGCCATACCTTATTTCGACTAACTTTCTTTATGATATATTATCTAAATCCAAAAGTGATTAATCCGGCGAAACGGCATTTAATATATGTTTTTCAACTCCGTTATTTGAGCCCGACAATATTCCAGTTTCGTTTGCCCAAAAAAGTAAACTTTAAACAATTCCAGTAGATATTGCAGTGATACGATTCAACTCATATATTTCTCAAATATATTTATACCCGTTACTCGTAGAGTAAAAGGGTATACTAGATTCGTCGGAAAGTATGTAACAGGCAGAAGGAAGCGTTTCCGACCCCATAAAGTATATATATTCTTGATCAGGATCACTAGCCGAGTCGATCTAGCCATGTCCGTCTGTCCGTCTGTCCGTCTGTCTGTCCGGATGAACGCTGAGATCTCGGAAACTATGAGAGCTAGGCTATTGAGATTTGGCGTACAGATTCTTACGCAGCGCAAGTTTGTTTCAGTAGACTGCCACGCCCACTCTAACGCCCACAAACCGCCCAAAACTGTAACTCCAACAGTTTTGATGCTAGATTAAAAATTTTAACTGAAATGTATTGTTCTCATCAATACCTATCGATTGACCTAAAAAAAAGTTTGCCACGCCCACTTAAACGCCCACAAACCGCGAAAACCTGTGACGCCCACAATTTGCATGCTACATAAAAAATTTTAACTGAAATGTATTGGTGTCGTCAATACCTATCGATTTATCCAAAAATAAATTTGCCACGCCCACTCTAACGCCCATAACGCTTAAATCTGTCTACCGCCGGTAGGTGGCGCATTTTAATCTCGCTTTGCTGCTTGCATATCTCCATTTAGCTGAGTAACGGGTATCTGATAGTCGAGGTACTCGACTATAGCGTTCTTCCTTGTTTTAATTCCAATTGATTGCCATGCCCCTTCTAACGACCACAAATGACCATAACGTAGAGCATGGAGAAATACAAGCAGCAAAGCGAGATTGGAATGCGCCACCTAACAGCGATCTCAATATATGGTTATGCGGGCGGTAGAAAGATTTAAGCGTTATTGATTCTTATAAATAACTTTTTTATATTTCTAATTTTTTTTTATTAAAAAATAATAAAAATGGCTCTCTTTTGTTCCTAAAAAGATTGTCAGCTTGGATCTTCACCTAATGACGTTTTTATTTACTGTCGTCTCTGTTGTTGACAGAGTAAAAGACTATATTGATCTGCGTGTTGTTTTTTATTGACTTGATTTGGATGGCTATGTGGCGCTGACCAATGATCGATTTAAGAATCTGTTTGATAAACTTATGAGCGTTGTAACTGTTTAAGGCCGACCTTGATAATAAAAAATGTCAGTTGGGTTACATAAACGCAAAAAGACCGCTCTTTTTAAATCTGTGGGAGTAAAGTCATCAGTCCCAAATCCCAACTTAGTCCCGAACATATTTACCCGATCGGTAACGGCAGCTATGTCGGCATCCGCTGTCCCTGGTCTCGATAGTCAGACGAACGAAGTTCAGATTGTTGGTGAAGAAAGAAAGAGACTCTCGGTTGTTCCATATAGGAAGCAATTATTTGTATCTCGATTAACCCCTGAAACCACAACTGCAGAAGTTTTGGAATTTATACACCAGGAATTCCCATCTCAAAACATCACAGTGGAAGGGTTTAAGTTTTCATATGCTCGTTGGATATATTCATTTAAAATAGATGCTCCTCCTGAAGTATTTAATGTACTAAATTCTAAAAGTTTTTGGCTTAATGGTGAATTGGTCATTAAAGAATTGGTCCCCAACAGACGGAGAGCTAATAATAGGACTTATTTTTGGCCTATCAAAATGTTTTTCTGAAGACATTCTGGCTTTTACTGAGACGGCTGAAGCCGGAGATATCGGACTCTGAAGTTCTGTTCAACAATTTGAATACGTATATATCGCTCTCCTCGTAGGGGAGTGGGGTGCGGATTGCCGTTTTCACTGCTTTTACATCGGAGAGAATATACTTTCATAATCCCAATGACGTAGAATTCATAGGTGTTAAAGTTTCTTTGCAATATTTTCCTATTTTGGTAACATTTTCTTATATTTCACCTGGATCCGATTTAATAATTTATGAGCACCATTTGTCTGCAATAAAAACTGTTCTACCTCATCTTTCCGACATGAATCTTTTGATTGTTTTGGGTGATTTAAATCTCCCTTTTATTTGTTTTAGTTTCGTTTTTATCATCCGATATCATCCCACATTGGAACTAACAATTTGTCTCCGCTACCTTCTCTCCTTTACTTTCTCCAACTAAATATAGATGCTTTCGTAAATATGACTATAATAAACTCATCAACCAGATTTCTCAATATAATTGGATAGATTTATATAATTGCTTGGATATTGAAAGAGGTACAGAACTATTTTATAGTGTCCTAAACTTTTTTTTTGGTGAGTGTGTTCCTGATAGTCTTCCTCCAAAGTTGGACAGGCCTCCTTCGTTTACCAATGAGCTGCAACAACGTAGAACCCGAAAGCTCTACGGGAAACGGTGCTGAAGGAGAACCACGACTCACCGGCGGCTGGCCATGTAGGAAGCCGAAAGACAATAGCACGTCTGTCAGCCGGGTATTACTGGCCAGGAATGCACAGAGACGCCCTAGCCCGCGTGCGAGGATGCGAGACATGCATGAGATTCAAACCGAATCAGATGCAGGTGGCTGGGAAAGTGCTGACGCAGGTGCCAGAGGAACAATGGGCTACGGTATGTGCGGACTTCGTCGGACCCCTGCCGCGTTCGAAGCACGGCAACCAAATGCTGCTGGTATTGATAGACCGGTTCTCCAAGTGGACTGAGTTGGTGCCGCTGCGAAGCGCGACGGCTGAATTAGTAGTAAAGCTTTCAGAGAACGCATAACCGCGAGCTATGGGGTCCCGAAAGTAGTCATATCGGACAACGGAGTACAGTTTGCCAGCAAAATTTTCAAGAGCTTCCTGGCCGAAATGGTAACCAAGCAACAGTTCACAGCTCCATTCACCCCACAGGAGAAAACGACTGAGAGAGCAACTAGTACGGTGAAGACAATGATAGCGCATTTCGCAGGCAGAACCAAAGAAACTGGGACGAAGAATGGCCGGAAATCATGCTTGCAGTAAACACGAGGAGGCAAGGAGGCAAACTAAGGAGGAGGCAATGGACGCCAACGGTGGGTGACGTAGTGAGGAGCAAGGAACACCATTTATCAAAGGCGGCCGAGGCGCTCGCAGCAATAAATCCAAGGCATCTCCAAGGATACTACGGGGCAACTTTAAAGGAACAAAGAAATACGAGAACGACATGAGCACAAAGGGAGCAGACCAGGGCGTCCAAAGACTCGATGGGGACTGATCGGAGAACACGCATCAGCAGTCTGCCGAAGGAAGGGGGAAGACGGCACAGATCAAAGAGCTGTACCGTAGACCTGGGTAGGAAGGAGAGGACGAAAGAAATAAAAAAAAAATATTGATTATCGCCCACTACTGGTCGCGTCCAACCAAAAGAAGCCGTTTACCAGTTAACCCAGACACCAGAACGCGAAGACAACATTGAATCTGAAGCCTTAAGCGTAGTCTTCCATGTTCCGGAGCTCTGCGATTATCAGGCTTGCCGACGAGTGAAGGGCGAAAGAAAAAAAAGGATGAGAGAGAAAAAAAAAATTTAAGAAATTCGGAAATTTATCCATGAAATTTGCAAAATCACCATAAGCCAGGGAAGGGGGCGTCTCGATAGGCGATGGATTGGCACTGGACGAAAATGCGATCGATGGGCACACGAAAATGGAAATATCGGCAAAAGGTGGAAGTATCGCAACGAGCAGGTGGCAACGCCGCACCGTCGGTATCGATAGTCGATGAAATTTCGATCACGCACGGTTGGTGTGACCAGACGGAGGAACAGTGGAAAGGTGTAGGACGCAGCAATAAGCAGCGTGCTGGGGATCGATAGCCCAGGAGTATCGATGTCCCAGTGGAAACATGGGAAATATCGGCGCGGGAGATTTCAAGTTGCTACGAGAAGGATGACCAACGCTCTAGAAACTCAATGGAGTTGGCAGCGTCGAGGGAGCATCGAAGGAGCAACGAGGGAGCGCCGCGGGAATCGGAAGGAGCATTACAAGGATTCGAAGGCTAGGATATGCAAGGAAACGCCGGAGAGTAGGAACGAGTTTTAAATGTTTCCCGAAGTAAGGGGGAATTGTGAGGAGTTGAATAACTCCCCACAAGTCTAAGCAGCAGCAGCAATAGATGGCCGGCCGCTTACCAGATAAGCGGCGAATTCGCGTACTAACGGCGCCGCGAGGAGCGGTTGGAGAAGAAGAGAAATTTGATTCCAAGGATGGAGAACAAGAGAGTTTGGAGACCAAGGATGAAGGACAAGAGTGTTTTGAGGAAAGGATGGAGAACAAGAGAGTTTGGAGACCAAGGAGCGGATAATGAGAGAGTGGAGACTTGGCGGGCAGAGCACGAGTGCCGTGTGCGAAAGGGGATAATGGAATTCCACCGGGCTTTGGACTCTGCCGTGAACTTTGGATCGGGAGAAGAAGTTCCACATCTCGGCAGTGGAGCGGCACACAGGCGTGCCACAAGCATCACGGGAGTCAGCGGGACGGCAGCAGTGGGCATAACATCGGTTGGAAGCGGTACGTGAAGGACAAATGTGTCAAACAGGAGCCACGGACTTTGGACCCGGAGTGGAGAGATTCAGCGGGCCGTGCGCAAAGGGAAATAACGGTTCCCGGAGGCCCTATTTAAGGTCGCAAGGCGCCACACGGCTAGGTCAAGGCATTGGTCTATCCCTATCAACTAAGTCCTGGCGTTACGCCTGGAGAATAACGAGTATACCAAGCCAGAAGGGAGAGCGGTCAATCGGTACGGTCTCGAGTGGAGTTGTCCAGGAGAGCCCTACGGTTTCGACTCGTGAGGTCCCGGATCGGCGTACGCCCGAAATCCCGAGTACCAAAAGCCACGCTACGTCTAGCCGCGCAGCCGACACCGCCAGTGCGCGAGACATTGCCCCGGACAATAAGCAGAAGGGTGAGGCTAGGGTGGAACGTTCGATTGCACTAGGCGTCGAAGCGAAGTAAAGCGCGAGGCAGCTTCCTGGCGTTCAGCCCGCGCGGGATGAGCTGAAACCCCAGTGGGACCATCCGGGACAGAGCAAGGGCCAGGCGGCGTTGTGTCGAAAGGAATGATCCTGGAGAGCGCAGCTTCTTTTCACCGTAGTCTGAGAACGGTGACGCTTCCCTAAGTCCGCACGGCTGATACCGCTCGCGAGTCCGAGTCGTCACAAGCAGTCACCGAGTCGACGCGTCAGGGACGAGCAGCGAGCCAGCGTCTTCAGCGAGCCGCAAGGATCTTCAGGGAGCTACAGGACTGGAGCACCGAGTCAACAAGGCTAGAGGTCATCGAGACAACCAGGACCGTCGGAAGTACCGAAGGCCACAAGTGGAGAGTCAAGGCCAACCATGCTACCAACTACTAATAATATACCCGCAATAAATCCACTACGAGCCCGTAAATTCTGTGCTTTCTCTCTGAGCTACTGGACGGTCACGTTTATATAAATTTGGTGGGACGAACACACAATCTACTGAGCAACCGAGCAGACCACAAAAATCAGTTCGTTAGAAACCCTTAAAACAAACTTTTATAAAAAGTACAATTTTACTGTACTTAACAGTCATGGCTATTCCATGTATTTGAACCGATGTAAATTTGAATTTTCAAAGGATCCAAGGACTTTAATAACTTTGTTAATGCTTAGCGAAAGTCTTCAGTACTGCCATCATAGGTACAATTAAACTTTACCGATCCCGAAATTGCAGATTTAATTGCTGAATTCTCCCAAACTACTTATAGTTCTGTTTCTTGCTAATATTAGCTACTTTAATAGGAAAAATTGTATTTTTATACACGTTACTCGTACAGTAAAAGGGTATACTTTATTCGTCAGAAAGTATGTAACAGGCAGAACTAAGCGTTTCGTACCCCATAAAGTATATATATTCTTGATCAGGATCACTAGGCGAGTCGATCTAGCCATGTCTGTCTGTCTGTCCGTCCGGATAAACGCTGAGATCTCGGAAACTAAAAGAGCAAGGCTATTGGGACTTGGCATGCAGATTCCTGAGTTTCTTACGCAGCGCAAGTTTGTTTCAGCAGCGTGCCACGCCCATTTAAACGACCACAAACCACCCAAAACTGTGGTTCCTACAGATTGACCCAAAACAGTTTGCCACGCCCACTTTAACGCGCACGAACATTAAAAAATCGTAAATATGAACGCGGATATCTCAGAAACTATAGAAGAAAGAGATTTAGATTCCGAAGCCTTGTACGCAGTGCAAGTTTGTTACGCGAAGATGCCACGCCGAATTTATCGCCCACAAGCCGCCCAAATCTGTGGTGCCAACAATTTTTATGCCAGATAAAAAATGTTAACTGAAATGTATTAGTCTTGTTAATACTTATCGATTGATCCAAAAAAAATTTGGCACGCCCACTCTAACGGCCACAAGCCGCCTAAGCCAGTGGCGCCCACAATTTTCATGCTAGAAAAAAACAAGGAAGAACGCTATAGTCGAGTACCTTGACTATCAGATACCCGTTACTCAGCTAAATGAAGATATGCAAGCTGCAAAGCGAGATTAAAATGCGCCACCTACCGGCGGTAGACAGATTTAAGCGTTATGGGCGTTAGAGTGGGCGTGGCAATTTTTTTTTTGATCAATCAATAGGTATTGACGATACCAATACATTTTAGTTAAAATTTTTTATCTAACATAGCAGGAAAATTGTGGGCGTCAAAGGTTTGGCCGGTTTGCGGGCGTTAAAGTGGGCGTGGCAAACTTTTTTTTGGGTCAATCGACAGGTATTGATGAAAACAATACATTTCAGTTAAAATTTTTATTCTAGCATTAAAACTGTAGGAGCCTCAGTTTTGGGCGGTTTGTGGGCGTTAGAGTGGGCGTGGCACTCTGCTGAAACTTGCGCTGCGTAAGATGCTCAGGAATCTGCACGCCAAATGTCACTAGCCTAGCTCTTATAGTTTCCGAGATCTCAGCGTTTATCCGGACGGACATATAGACGGACAGACGGTCATGGCTAGATCGACTCGGCTAGTGATCCTGATCAACAATATATATACTTTATGGGGTCGGAAACGCTACCTTCTGCCTGTTACATACTTTCCGACGAACCTAGTATACCCTTTTACTCTACGAGTAACGGGTATAATGATTACTGAAATGTATGTGGGAAAATAAAAGAAGACAAGGAGATGTCATGTGTACAACTGCTTTGCTTAAACTTATTTACATGAAGATATATTCAAATCTGTTAACATAAAATTATGGCTTCCAACTCTGTCAAAATATTGTATTCGATACTGCACGAAAAGAATCGTCGCATAGAGTACTCGCTTTTGCTTTCAGTTTTTTCCGAGGAAGAAGATGTAATACTGAATATCTTATAGTTTTTCAATTAAATAAAGTCATCAAACGGAATTGTTGAGATTATCTTTAATCCAATCACCGGCGATCCTACAAATTTGGTGTCAGAAGTGGGATTTACTTGAAAAAACTGCAGAAACGGACGTGCCACACAGATTCATTCAAATCAGAGTGCGGATAACATTGATCTACGCGAAGGGAAAGCAGTTCACTGGCAGATAGTGTACACCTGAGAGGTAAAGCAAGGTGGGCAACCAGCGAAAAGGTTCTGCAAGCGAGAGAGGTGGCGTCAAAATCTGGCTTTGGGAAAGCGCAAATTGGTTTTTCACCCAATGTGAAAAGCAGCGTCACCTTGAACACATGGTGTGTCGTGCCAAAGAAGGAAGACCTGAGACACCCAGCAAGCACCAGAAGTGCGCTGTTCGCAGAAGAGGAGAGTGAGCGATCTGAATCTTTTATTTTTGTATTACACCCAAAAAAAAAACCAAAAGTATACACTTAATAAGCGTTGTGTTAAAAGTATACTAAAGTTAGTATAAAAATGTAAGTATTAACTCAACACTAATTAGTTTCAACTGTATACTTTGTAGTGTAAGTGCTCTACCAAAGAGTATAAAGCGTAAACCTGTAGTGTTATTTTTAAACTAGTCATATTTGACTATTTAGTTTATAATTTATACTTTTGGTTTCAACAAAAACTTAATGTAGTATAAAGAAAATGTAGTTTCAAGTTATTACAAAATAGTTTCATGCCAACACTTTATAGTATTAAGCTTATACCAATTATTATATGAGTGAGACTCAGTAGTATAAATAGTATACTGAACATTAAATAGTTTTTCATGGTGTGAAACTAGGACAATAGCGAATATTCGAACATATATTTTGGTGTAAAACCAGGACAATAGCGAGTATACGAACACAGAAAATGCTACCGGAGTTGGCGTTGTTTGACGCGTTAATGATTATTGTGATGATTTATCTCGGTGAGTTTGGTCCCGCATTTTTGTGAATTTTGTGCCGAGTCAACATGTAAGTAAAATATTTGTTCTAAAATTAAAAAAAATCAATATTATATTGTCCCTGTTGGTAAATTTTGTGTGTATTGTGTATTTTCAGATGCAAGTGCTTTGCGCACGTACAGATGCATAACGCGAAGGAGCTAACGAACTCGACGTACCGCCTTTGTGCTGTCAGAACAGCGAGTGCCTTCCGGACGACGCAGCGCTCGTCATTGCAGGCCAAGTTCCCCTATGTGAACTGGTGCGGGAGCCACAGAACCAAGACCGAGGTGAAGAGGAGTGCCAGGATGCAGAGCGTCGACAACTGGCAGGCAGCCTGGGACAACTCCAGCAAGGGACGCTGGACGCTGGACGCAAGGGTAAATAGGAAGCACGGCCAGGTAGATTTCTACCTCACGCAGGCGCTGAGTGGACATGGTTGCTTCCGAAGCTTCCTTAAGCGCTTCGGACACGACACGGAGAACGGTTGTCCAGAGTCCGGCAGTGGGATTGTTGAGGACGATCAGCATGTCCTATTTTAATGTCACCGCTTCGGGTCTGATCGCCAAATGCTGATGAAGACCACCGGGGCAAGGGTTCGGCCAGCGACGGCAGCCTACGCAGCGAGTGTACTGCGAACGCTGCTTCGCATCGAGAATGAGAGGAGAGAAGCTACAGCCTAGGTGGCTACCATTGCGCTAAGCAATACCTTGCGGTGATACCGCGCAATCACGGCCCCTACTCTTGTTGCTTGTACTTATTTTAGTCTGTATATACGTGTTAGGTAAAGGAATATAAAAAAAAACACGAAGGAGCTAAAAACATGAGTTTTGTGTTGCGCAAAATATGAATATTTATGAAATAATAACAAAATAATATGTCAAATAGTAATAAAAGAAAAACAACATACAACTTGATTTTATTGGGTTTGGGATACCACGAAAAACAAAATAGTATACATTTTATACTACAGGCAACGGGGAAATCGTATAAGTTTTATACGAAATAGTATAAAATGTATACTAACGATTTCGATAAATAGCTTAAAAAGTATACTACGGCTCTCTAGATTAGTATAATATGTATACGAAATAGTATAAAACGGAGACTACATAGGATAGCTTTTATACTAAATAGTATAAAAAGTAAACTATCAGCATAAATGTCAGTACACTGAGTGAGTATAAATTGTATACTCGTTAATTTAACTTTGATAACTTCGAAAGTTTCAGTTTAATACTTTCGGTGTCATAAGGTTAATACGCATCTTATCAAGATATTTTTGACACTCAATAGTTTAGTTTTAATGTACGAATAGTTTAGTTTCTATGATCATTTTTTTTTGGGTGTGGCTACGAAACTGCCAAACGTATTTAGCTCGCTGTTACAAATGCCCAATAGACATTGTTTTCGTTTATAGGCTCGATATTTCCTAGCTTCTCAACGACGTCATCACGGATAAGGCAGAGATCACAGCCTGTATCAATCAAAGTGGAAAATCGAACGCCATTACAGGAAATTTCCATAAATATACATTTTCCACTGCTACTGATATGGTTCGACATGGAGTTTGCACTTTTTCCCTCCTTTTTTTTAGCTATTCTATTGCCTGGACAATTCGATGTCTTGTGGCCAAGCTGTTCGCACCTGGCAAAATGCGAAGGATCACCACACTTAAAACCTTTTTTTGGAATGCTGTTTAATCACATCAGGTTTTTTGTCTTCATTGGTATTACGAGATTTAGCTGTATTAAGCAATTGAGGGCGACTACAGCGAATTTTCTCATATACCTTTATTTGCTCCTTCAGTTCCTGCAGAGTCCTGGTATAAGTTGCTTTTGTTGGCTCTCGAGTCAGGTATCCCTTCGATGAAATAATGTAATTGCACTACGCCCTTCGTCTGATTTGGATCTTGGGTTGTGCATTGAAGTTGCATCCCCGTAATCAGATTCCTCATCCTCAATTTCGTCAGCCGATAAGTTGTAGTGGTCGAGAAGTCTGTCCTGCAATGTTTGCAATCTAACGCTTGTAGCTAAATTAATCTGTGATAACTGCCCTTTCAGCTCGTTTACGTTAAGCGACAAAATTTCTTCCCTCTGAATTCTGTACTCGGTGTTACTTTCTGCTTACATATAGAAGACATTTTTCATATTATAAAAAATTCTTGTACTTAACTTTGTGGTTGAATCTTGTAAAATATTAGAGTTTAAAGGTATGATACACCCAAAAAAAAATGATCATAGAAACTAAACTATTCGTACATTAAAACTAAACTATTGAGTGTCAAAAATATCTTGATAAGATGCGTATTAACCTTATGACACCGAAAGTATTAAACTGAAACTTTCGAAGTTATCAAAGTTAAACTAACGAGTATACAATTTATACTCACTCAGTGTACTGACATTTATGCTGATAGTTTACTTTTTATACAATTTAGTATAAAAGCTATCCTATGTAGTCTCCGTTTTATACTATTTCGTATACATATTATACTAATCTAGAGAGCCGTAGTATACTTTTTAAGCTATTTATCGAAATCGTTAGTATACATTTTATACTATTTCGTATAAAACTTATACGATTTCCCCGTTGCCTGTAGTATAAAATTTATACTATTTTGTTTTTCGTGGTATCCCAAACCCAATAAAATCAAGTTGTATGTTGTTTTTCTTTTATTACTATTTGACATATTATTTTGTTATTATTTCATAAATATTCATATTTTGCGCAACACAAAACTCATGTTTTTAGCTCCTTCGTGTTTTTTTTTATATTCCTTTACCTAACACGTATATACAGACTAAAATAAGTACAAGCAACAAGAGTAGGGGCCGTGATTGCGCGGTATCACCGCAAGGTATTGCTTAGCGCAATGGTAGCCACCTAGGCTGTAGCTTCTCTCCTCTCATTCTCGATGCGAAGCAGCGTTCGCAGTACACTCGCTGCGTAGGCTGCCGTCGCTGGCCGAACCCTTGCCCCGGTGGTCTTCATCAGCATTTGGCGATCAGACCCGAAGCAGTGACATTAAAATAGGACATGCTGATCGTCCTCAACAATCCCACTGCCGGACTCTGGACAACCGTTCTCCGTGTCGTGTCCGAAGCGCTTAAGGAAGCTTCGAAAGCAACCATGTTCACTCAGCGCCTGCGTGAGGTAGAAATCTACCTGGCCGTGCTTCCTATTTACCCTTGCGTCCAGCGTCCAGCGTCCCTTGCTGGAGTTGTCCCAGGCTGCCTGCCAGTTGTCGACGCTCTGCATCCTGGCACTCCTCTTCACCTCGGTCTTGGTTCTGTGGCTCCCGCACCAGTTCACATAGGGGAACTTGGCCTGCAATGACGAGCGCTGCGTCGTCCGGAAGGCACTCGCTGTTCTGACAGCACAAAGGCGGTACGTCGAGTTCGTTAGCTCCTTCGCGTTATGCATCTGTACGCGTGCGCAAAGCACTTGCATCTGAAAATACACAATACACACAAAATTTACCAACAGGGACAATATAATATTGATTTTTTTTAATTTTAGAACAAATATTTTACTTACATGTTGACTCGTCATAAAATCACAATCATCATTAACGCGTCAAACAACGCCTACTCCGGTAGCATTTTCTGTGTTCGTATACTCGCTATTGTCCTGGTTTCACACCAAAATATATGTTCGAATAATCGCTATTGTCCTAGTTTCACACCATGAAAAACTATTTAATGTTCAGTATACTATTTATGCTACTGAGCCTCACTCATATAATAATTAGTATAAGCTTAATACTATAAAGTGTTGGCATGAAACTATTTTGTAATAATTTGAAACTATATTTTCTTTATAATACATAAAGTTTTTGTTGAAACCACAAGTATAAATAATAAACTAAGAAGTCGAATATGACTAGTTTAAAAATAACACTACAGGTTTACGCTTTATACTCTTTGGTAGAGCTTTTACACTACAAAGTATACAGTTGAAACTAATTAGTGTTGAGTTAATACTTACATTTTTATACTAACTTTAGTATACTTTTAACACAACGCTTATTAAGTGTATACTTTCGGTTTTTTTTTTGGGTGCACGTAGCAGTTTCGTAGACAACGCTTGTTTGGACTTAAACTTTCATGTTACCAGCAGAAATGATATCAAGTACTCAGCAGTCATCGGGAATAGCGTCCTGAAGCTGGTGGACTTGATATTCTAAGAGAAGACGAAAAAATTTCAGCAAAAAGGGAACCATAACATCCAGGAATCTTTTGCCAAAATGAAAACAGTCTGAGTTATAGACATTCCAGGAATACCCCGAGATCGACGTCGCTTACCTGGAGAGACCAATTGCTAAAACTGTAAAAGATTTGATCAACAACAAGGCAGAGAAGAAAAAGGACAGTCCAATTCAAATGAAGATATTGCTTAATGGCGAATACCCAGTCTCTGAACGCCCTTAACGCATTTCACCTGCAGACAAGACAATTATCGACAACCAGGTTGAGAAATGATTAGAAGAGAAGATTGTCCAACCAAGTTCGTCTGAGTATGCCTCACCGGTTGTCTTGGTACCGAAAAAGAATGCCAGCAAACGCCTTTGTTGCGACTTAGACGACCAAACGCTGGGATTGCCAAGGATCATTTTCCGATGCCACTTATAGACGATGTCATTGAAAAACTGCAAGGAAACAGCTTCTTTACAACACTAGACATGGTGCAAGATGGTACACTCGCAACATACATGGATGATCTCATTATTCTCTCTAAGAATGTAAATGAAGGAATACAAAAGTTAGAGCGTGTCCTAAATCGAGCATCGAAGCGACAGCAAAATGCGTCACATAGACGCCTTAAGTCGAGTTTCATGTCTTATGTTGAAAGACACTCTGCATCACAAGTTGCAGGGAGCACAGTCGCAGGATGAATGGGTTCGGGCAGTAATGGCCGCCCTCGAAAACAGCACAAATCGCGACTTCTTTATCAAGCATGCCATATTGTACAAGAATCCTGTCAAAGAGTTGATCGTGGCGCCGACATTGATGGAGGAAGAAATCATTCGTATGGCCCATAAGCAAGGACATTTCTCAGTAAAAAGTTAAAAGTTATCGATCCACTTACTCGTCAAGCGGCAGTGTTTGGGAACCCTAAGCGTATAATATCAGATAGAGGGGCAGCGTTTATTGCAAGCACATTTGGGCAATACTGCGAAGAGAACGGGATACAGCATCCCTTATGATAGCAACATCTAATGATAGCTACTGGAGTTCCCCGAGGAAATGGTCAAGTGGAGCGAATCCATAAAATCGTAATCCCAATGTTTGCTAAGCTTTGTCAAGAAAAATCGACCAGCTGGTATAAACATTTAGAGGTTGTGCAGCAACTAATGACAGCACACCCCCAAGAAAAACGAAACTATCACCTATCATGACATTAACAGGGTTTGAAATGAGGACTAAGAAACTATCCGAGCTTAACACGTTCCTTGAAGACGCCACTATCGAAGAATTGGACCAAGAGGTAGAGTCCGTTCGTATGGAAGCGAAGTATAACATCTCCAAAATTCAGCAAGAAAATCGTAGCTTCTTTAACAAGGGTCGTAAGAAGGAGGTGAACTAGAAAATCAACAAGCTCGTCGCCATAAAGAGCACACAGTACGGCACCGGCTTAAAACTAAACCAAAATTCTTTGGACCTTACAAAGTAGTCAGGACTCTTCCCGATATGACGTGGAGAAAGTTGGTGACCTTGAAGGTCCAGGGAAAAAATCAACCGTCGCTGAGTTTATGAGGAATCCTCAGTCAGACTCTGCAGAAGAACCATCATTCGAGCCGAATGATGATTTACGATGGCCGATTGTGGGAAAAGAAAAGAAGACAAAAGAAGACATGTCTACGACAGCTCTGCTTAAACTTATACTTTGTTTACATGAACATATATTCAAATCTGTTAACGTAAAATTATCGCTTACAACTCTTTCAAAATATTATATTCGATACTGCACGAAAAGAATCATCGCATAGAGTACTCGCTTTTGCTTTCTGTTTTTTCCGAGGAAGAAGATGTAAAACGGAATATCTTATTGTTTCTCAATGAAATAAAGTCTTTAAACGCAATTGTTGAGATTATCGTTAAACCAATCACCGGCGATCCTATATGTATTGTTCTCATTATTGAAATAAATGATACACGACAAGTTATATATTTGTATTGAATGATTTCTCTTATATTGTTTGATTTATTATTTGTTATTTTGATGATGAGGTATTGGCTTGATGAGGTATTAGCTATGTTATGTTCAACACGCCCCCTCAAAAATTAGATTATATTCTTGTACATATATACAAAATATAATTGCTTTTATTTAATGTGATTGGTGTGTATTCTAAAGAAGTATTACAAGATGACCCAGCATTTCCTGCGAGGATTGGGGAAACCCAGATAAATCCCAACCAGATCAATATATGGTTATAAAATTATTGTTCACTTAACTTAATATTCAAAATTCCAATGATATAATAGTAATGAAATTAAAATTTAAAAAGGAACTTCAGTTACTAAATTTTTATACCCGTTACTCGTAGAGTAAAAGGGTATTCTAGATTCGTCGGAAAGTATGTAACAGGCAGAAGGAAGCGTTTCCGACCCCATAAAGTATATATATTCTTGATCAGGATCACTAGCCGAGTCGATCTAGCCATGTCCGTCTGTCCGTCTGTCCGTCTGTCTGTCCGGATGAACGCTGAGATCTCGGAAACTATGAGAGCTAGGCTATTGAGATTTGGCGTACAGATTCCTGAGCTTCTTACGCAGCGCAAGTTTGTTTCAGTAGACTGCCACGCCCACTCTAACGCCCACAAACCGCCCAAAACTGTAACTCCAACAGTTTTGATGCTAGATAAAAAATTTTAACTGAAATGTATTGTTCTCATCAATACCTTTCGATTGACCTAAAAAAAAGTTTGCTACGCCCACTTAAACGCCCACAAACCGCGAAAACCTGTGACGCCCACAATTTGCATGCTACATAAAAAATTTTAACTGAAATGTATTGGTGTCGTCAATACCTATCGATTTATCCAAAAATAAATTTGCCACGCCCACTCTAACGCCCATAACGCTTAAATCTGTCTACCGCCGGTAGGTGGCGCATTTTAATCTCGCTTTGCTGCTTGCATATCTCCATTTAGCTGAGTAACGGGTATCTGATAGTCGAGGTACTCGACTATAGCGTTCTTCCTTGTTTTCTTTATAATAGTTGACTTTAGTATTTTCAAAACAATAAATACTTTAAACAATAGTTAAAAAAAATATATCATATAGAATAAGTCAAATTAAAATTGAAGAAGGTACTTAAGTTGGGCCAAAAATAGTTTTCGTTGTTTCATCATTGTTCTTGTTGTTGAATTTAATTTTCTTGGTGTAATCCCATTTTCCATCTTAGTTTCACGAATCTTCTAGAATGAAATGGTTTCGTGAAGATATCAGCCAGCTGATTTTCTGAGGAAATTTACTCAATGGAAATCAATCAAAAACGCTTCTTAGCGAGGTAAAAATCTAGTGACGATCGCACCTTCAGCCAACAAAAGTTCCTATATCAACTTTTGTGGCGAAAATTTATTTTATAAGATCCACTAAATAAATAGAATTTCTTATTTTTGTTACATTCGGCAGGCTTAATCAAAATCGTACAGCTAACCTCAGCATATTGAATAGCAGCGTGCCAAATGTAAAAAAATTAAGAAATTGTGTTTATTTAGTAGATCGTATAATACATTTTCGTCACAAAAGTTGATATCAGATCTTTTATTGGCTGAAGGTGCGATCATCACTAGATTTTTACCTCTTTAAGAGGTGTTTTTGTTTGATATCAAAAGTTTTTGATTTAAACATCAATCACATAATTCATCTTCATAAAGCATCAATTTTCTTAATTTTTACTTTTACACTTTCACCCATTTTTTTCCCAAAAACATTAAAATATTTACAGTCTTTGTATGCAATCCTTTTAGGTTTTGCAATATCTGTTGTATCACTAGTTATGATCGGACCATCACAGCAGTGATGCAGTGGGCTTCGTCACAAAGTGGACTGCCGTCCACAGTTATCTTAGTTTTCTCATTAGTGTACCTCAATACCAAGATCAGAAGTCATGTTTAAATACAAGTTTCTTATATTAAGCTGTAAAACATCGTCTTAAATTTCCAGGACCTTCAAATAGAGTTTGGATGCGGACGAAAAAGGTCAATGCTCAGGCAGTGTAGGATGTTCTGAACTGGTAAATGTGGCCATTTTTGTTGATTAATAACTTTGAAACTTTTTACAACAATGAGTCGTATGTCAAAAGTTGAGGCATCACAAGGGCTATACACCTTAAAATTTATTGTGAAATCGCTAGAGCCGTTTTAAAGAAATCAAAAAAAAAATTATTAAAAAAAAAACAGGGAAGAGCGCTATAGTCGAGTACCCCGACTATCAGATACCCGATTCTCAGCTAAAGGGACCAAAGGGAAATGGAGATATGCAAGCAGCAAAGCGAGATTAAAATGCGCCAATTTTTTATCTAGCATGCAAATTGTAGGCGTCACAGGCTTTGGGCGTAAAAGTATGCGTGGTAAACATTTTTTTAGGTCTATCGATAGGTCTTGATGAGAACAATACATTTCAGCTAAAATTGTTATTCTAGCAACATAACTGTAGGAGCCACAGTTTTGGGCGGTTTGTGGGCGTTAGAGTGGGCGTAGCACATTGCTGAAACAAACTTGCGCTGCGTAAGAAGTTCAGAAATCTGCACGCCAAATCTCAATAGTCTAGCTCTTATAGTTTCCGAGACAGACGGACAGACGGACATGGATAAATCGACTCGGCTAGTGATCTTGATCAAGAATATATGTACTTTATTCGGTCGGAAACGCTTCCTTCTGCCTGTTACATACTCTTCGACGAATCTAGTATACCCTTTTACTCTACGAGTAACGGGTATAAAAATGTGCCTAAAATTCTTAAACGGTGATATTTAGACAAATCGTTTTTAAAAGGGGTACATAGTATTTCGAAATACCTTTCGACGTATCCTTAAAGACTTATAGCACAAGCCAGTAGCTTCAGTACTTCACAAGTTACGGGTATACAAAAATGAGCTATTTATAGCTGTTTTCTCGCCAAACTAGCTAGTTTTTCCAAATGTGGTAGAGCTAATGTTTTTTATATTGAGCTGTTTAGCATCGTCTAGAATTTTCAGGACTCTAAAATAACTTTTTGGGACAAACTGACAAACAAAATACAATTTTCATTTTGAGAGGACCCCAAAAATCTTGTTTTGCGTATTATTTTTGAACGAAGCATCCGATTTTGACAGTTGAGGTGTCATTATACGCGTTTTTTAATTGAAAGTACACCTAGGTTGATGGCGGGGGCTAATTATACCGACCGGTCCCAACAGATCAATTTTTCCAAATTCTAACTTTTACACTGTCACCACTTTTTCTCTCATTTCAATCGATTTTTTTAAGTCTTGGTATGCAATTCTTTTAGTTTTTGCGATACCTTTCGATTGATGTATCAGTCGAAACAATCGGATGATAGTATATATAGTAGTCGCCTTGGCTATGCTAATACAGCCCTTAAAATATTTTATTTACTTATCAAATTTTATGTTTATGCTTTCTAACAGGAACTTATGCCACAATGCTTCTCTTACAACTTCAAACAAGGCCATGTATTCTGCTTCAGTGGATGAAGCTTCTACAGAATTCTGCGTCTTTGTATTCCAACAAATTAAATTTGAGTTAAACATTTTAAAAAGATAACTCGTTTTACTTTTTCTGTCATTTTCACCCCAATCTGAATCAACACAGCCAACAAATATATCTTCATAATTTAAAATTTTCTTAAAATTTAGCTTCATATTAATGCTTCCTGTGAGATACCTTAAAACCTTTTTTAAACATTGCCATAGTTCTTTATTATTTTTGTTAGTATATCTATTTAAGATATTAATGGCAGTAGCTATAACAGGACCTGTACAAAGCATTATGTATATTAAGCTACCAATTAGCATCGTATTTGTCGTCTGAATTTAACATTTCATAATCTAGCTTACTCGGAAGCGGAGTATTCACAGATTTGCACTCGTCCATACTGAAATTACTTAAAACTTACTTAAAAGTATCGTATTTCGCCCAAGTCAGTCATTCAAAATTTTGTCATTAGGTATTTTTTAAAATCGCTTAATACTTTTATGTCTGAGGTTGCTATAACTAAGTCGTCCACATATAGTAATACATATAAAAGAATAATACTTGATATCGCCTCTGTCTTGAACATATATACAACGATCAACAGGTGAATTCTTACATCCACATTCCTTTAATGCCTGGTCAAATACTTCAAAACAGCATATTGCTGCTTGTTTGAGCCCATAACTTGCCTTGTTCAATTTACATACATTTTCATAATTGCAAACAATTCCTTGAGGAACTTTCATGTATATTTCTTCCTTTAAAGTACCATTAAGAAAAGCCGTTTTAACATCCATGTGATGTATTTTAAAATTATATTGGTTAGCAATGGATAAAATAAAACGGAAACTGGAAATAAAAGCAACAGGGGCGAACGTTTTATCGTAATCTATTTGATATCTTTGTGTAAAACCACGTGCAACTAATCTTGCTTTATATCTAACCGAATTACCTATTTCATCAGGTTTTAAAGTTTAAACCCATTTACAAACTACTATATTCTTTTTTTGTGACCTCTTAACAATAGTCCACGTCTTATTTAATTCATGAGAAGAAAGTTCGACATTAATTGCTCTTCCAATAACCATTTCTTATTTTCTCTACTCTGTACATGTACTTCGCTCTTTCAGTAAACTGTCGTGTTTTTGTCTTGCGCTCCGAATTTTTGTTCTTTTTGTAAATAAACCATCGATGCTTAATTCATATTTTCCATTCCCGTGCCATTCGTACGAGAATATTTTTCATGCAAAATGCATTGGCTATTCGGGCCTGGTACGCTATGCAATTGATATGAGAAGTGGCTTGCGCTACTATTGTGATGAATGCATTGCTTATGAAACCCAGGCACTCTCTATAAGGCGGCATTCAAAAAGCACTGTTACGAAATTAATCCGGAACAGCCGTAGAAATACGGATCTGCTTGTGGCGATTGAGTCGCAGCTCACTAGCCTTATGCTATCTGAGCCCGATTCTCCTAAGCGGAAAAAGATCGCGGTCGATAGACAACCCACGGTAGCCGCTAGTGTAACTCTCTCTGGCGATCCGGGCCATAAATACCGTAGTACCAAAACCTGTCACATGCGTGGTACCTAAAATAGTCTTTTGTGTACCGCAGCGGAAACAAATTTTTGTTTATCGGCTGAGTCCTGACCTTTCATCCCTGGACGTTACGGCCTATATCCGTAACAAAGTTCAGATTGATGATCTAAAGGTTGAACGATTTAATTTTCCATATGCTAGGGAAGTGTCATCATTTAAGATCGGGGCTCCCTGTGCTCATTTTGCAGCTTTGTGCTCAGCCAATATTTGGCCTGTAGGCATTTTTGTTAAAGAGTACGAAGCTAAAAAAAAGAAAATTCGTTCAAGGGAAGTTGGAAATCCCTTTAAAGAGCCATCCACATCTACATCCTTATTTATTTCAAAAAACTAGATTCTTTTCTTCAGCCGTCCTATCAGAATACAAGAGGCTTGCAAAGTAAGTTGACCAAATTGTATACTGATAGTTTTTTTTTGTCTTCCCATGTTATTGTGTTTAAAGAAACCTGGTTAAAATCGGAAATTCGAAGTTCCGAAGTTTTTCCAAGTAAGTACACAACTTACAGGCTTGATCGTCCGTCCCAACGTCGAGGTGGAGTTTTAATTGCAGTAGACTTAGAATTAACGTCTGAAGTAATAACGTCAGACGAAATAAATGACATTGAATTTCTGTGTATAAAACTATCCCTTCCGGGTTTTCTATATACATAACACGTTCGTATATTCCGCCGTCATCTGAATTCCCAATATATGTGTTAACAAATAAGACGCCATAAGTGTAACTGTTCAAATTGATTTTTATTTGTCTTCACCGAACATTCAATATAATTTAGTACAATCAATCTCGATGCGCTCTGGTTGCTTTGGTAGCAAAAATGTGAACGACTGTAGTTGGGTATATTACTACAAGAATAGGCTGAATTAAATCGTAAACACGTTGGCGTAAGGGATGAATGGAAAAGTTCTGACCGAGGCAATGCATCTGGCAAAGCTCTTGCACGTACACACAAATTAAGCTGCGCTTCATGCAAGTGTATGTATAAGTAGATAACACAGGCGAGCGAGAGGTAAAGTTTACAAGAATACATGTATAGGGTGTCTGGTTCCCCAACATACCGCCCCCGCTGAACGGCTGTTCAGCAAAGAGGCAAGATCGCAAATTTGGTAATTGGCCGCGATAACAACTCGGACTTTGTCGTCTTGTCTGGCGTGTACCTCCTGGATACGTCCTAGAATCCATTTCGATTGAAGAAGATTTGGTTCCTTGAGCACTACCAGTGTGTCGACCTTCAAATTATCGTCTTCCAGTTTCCATTTGGTGCGCTCGTGCAGAGAGGTGAGGTACTCCATATGCCAGTGTTTCCAAAGGCCTGGAACCATTGCTTGTAGTTGAGTCCATCGTTTCAAGCGGTTGATCGGGACGTCTAGAAGGGATGGCTCCGATAAGGCAGTATAGGGAGCGCCGGTACAAAAATGAGCAGGAGTAGGCGGATCCAAAGTAGAGTCCCCTGATGAGCAAAGAGGACGAGAGTTAAGTAAGGCTTCAATCTGTATTAAAAATGTAGAAAATTCCTTGCGTTGGAAAAAACAGCGTTTACATTGAAAGACAGTCTTTCGGACGATATTTAGTGCACCCAAGATCCAGTACTCTTGTCGAAGATTTGTGAACGTGACGTCCACTCCAGTGTGAAGATTCGTCACATGAGAATGTCGTACCAGGAGCTCGGCGATTGGAGAACTCTTTGGAATTATAAACAGGTGCTTGGCGTTGTAGTTAAGGGTCGACCTCTCGATTCGTCCGCCAACTTGCATTAGTCCGTCCCTATCAAGAAATGGAGAAAACCGGATCAGCTGCGATTTTGCATGAAGCTGGGTCCGTTTTCCAGCTGCGTATACTCTCTTTGAAAGGCCCTTCGTTGGATGTGACAAAGAAGTTGGTCTCGAGCTGCCTGCAGTTCCGTTGAAGTTAGGTACTCAGAATGAGGCCTGTGCTGCAAGCGAAGACGTTGAATAAAGCGATAACAATAGCTAGTTACCTTTATGAGCCGAGTCCAAAATGAGATCTTGTTGATAAGAAACTCGTCGATACTTTCTTCAGGAAAGCTATGTAGAGTTGTTGGCTTGGCTGGACGTTCCTCTGCTCTGACTTCCAAATTTGTATCAACTCAAAACTTGCTAGTAGACAAAGGCCATTCGAATTGTGGCAAGGCCATCCAGGATGGGCCTTTCCACCAAAGTTCGTGGTCAAGAAGCTTAGATGGGTGAAGTCCCCTGAATGCGCAGTCGGCAGGGTTATCCTCGGAGCGAACATGGCTCCAGCAGCTACGTGGGTATTCGCTCAGTATCTCAGCCGTTCTGTTGCAGACGTATGTGTTCCAATTCCGTGGTGGTGCGGACAGCCAGTGAAGCACGATCTCCGAATCTGTCGAGCAGATCGTGTTGTTAACAGGAATAGTTAACGACTCTTTAACAATAGTGAGCAGCCGCGTCAGGAGTAGGGCAGCGTTCAATTTCAGGCGTGGAATTGAGACTGATTTTATTGGAGCCACACGTGTTTTGGCGGCTTCGAGACTTATGTGGAACTTCCCATCCGATGCTACTCCACTATAGACAACAGCACCGTACGTGCATGGATGCGTCTGTGAATCCGTGTAGTTGGATGTGTTGGTAGGGTGCAGCGATATACCGAGGTACTTGGCATTTTGTTAGCGACGATAAATCCACTAATAATGCCCTCCAGCGAGCATTCAGGGCTTCAGGAATAGGTTCGTCACAGTGTAGTACAGCGGTCCAACTTTCTTGGAAGATGAGCTTGAGAAGGACCAAGGACCTTGACGGGCGATTCCATGGGTGAACCTTTGCTGAGCTGTACTGGGTTATAACATCGATCCTCTTCAAGTAATTATTGCAGAAAGTTCCAGCAGTTAGAGCTCCATTTCCGTAGTTTGAACTTCGCTTTTCCTAAGAGTCCAATCAGCTCCGTCATTAGAGCCAAAAAATCTTCTACCGAATCGCATCCAGTTGGGATATCGTCCACATAAGCATCTTGTGATAATGCTTGTGATGCGGCCGGGTACTCGAGGCGATGATCGTCAGCTAGTTGCTTCAGCCGCTCGTGACTGTTAACAGCCGAAAATGAGGCATAGGTTCATTTTTATTAAATTGGTGTGACGCCTCTAAGCATCTTTTCAATATCTGCACATAGAACATATCGGTGCGTCCGGAAACGTAGGCAAACCCCGACCAAGTCTCGCTGAATCCGTGGCACAATATGAAGTATAAATATTTTCTTTCTCCGGTATATAGAGACCATAGTTGATCAGATCCAGGAGTGCAGAACGTGGGATCTGCTAAGGGAAGTGCTGAAATTTCCTTCCAGGTAGAAGATGATGTGTCAATAGTTTGCGCTGGAAGCGATGACGTCAGCGAGGACAAAGTGAAGGAGTCCATCTCGATGATATGATCCGAATGCCGAGAGCGAAGCTTAAAGTGTGCGCGCCCTCGAGTATGACCGGCGTTGTTTGCGGCCAGACCAAGAATTGAAATTCGTGCATGCGTTTGATGCACGCCAATCCGCTGAACAAATGATTCCGATGCCAAAGTAATGGTGGATCCCGTGTCTAAGAGCAGTCTGCATTTTGTTGTGTTTCTCCAACCGTCGTCAACGTCTGTGAGAAAAGTTAGAAATTGGTCGATGGTCACACTGGCATTTTCAGATTCTTCGCGCTGGGCCCACTGCCGAGAAATCTTTGGCAATCAGTGAAATTCGTATTTGATACGATAGATGCCGTGAACATGTCCGAAAAATGATTCCAATCCTCATAATTTCCTGGAATGGTTGGGAGCTTGATTCGCTCGAACTGAAAGTCCACATGGCCTCTGCGAGTAGTGTTGAATGATTGATCGGAAACAAGAAGAGTATTGTTAGCGACTTCAGCCTTTAAACCTTCAAGCGTATTACTAAGAATAGCGTATGTAGCGTAATGTTTTTCCTCGTATATATCAACGTCTTTAGCAGGGTTTCCCAACCCTCTTCAGACTCGTAGGTAAAAGGGTATACTAGATTCGTCGGAAAGTATGTAACAGGCAGAAGAAAGCGTTTCCGACCCCATAAAGTATATATACTCTTGATCAGGATCACTAGTCGAGTCAATCTAGCCATGTCCGTCTGTCCGGATGAACGCTGAGATCTCGGAAACTATAGGAGCTAGGCTATTGAGATTTGGCGTGCATATTCCTGAGCCTCTAACGCAGCTGGTTTCAACAGCGTACCTCGCCAACTCTAACGCCCACAAACCGCCCAAAACTGGGGCTCCTACAGTTTTGGTGCTAGAATAAAAATTTTAACTGAAATGTATTGTTCTCATCAATACCCATCGATTGACCAAAAAGTTTGCCACGCCCACTTTAATGCCCACAAACAGCCCAAGCCTGTGACGCCCACAATTTTAAAAAATTTTAACTGCCATGTATTGGTTTAGTCAATAATTATTGATTGATCCAAAAAAAAATTTTACACTCCCTCTTTAACGCCCATAACGCTACCGCCTGTAGGTTGCGCATTTTAATTTCGCTTTGCTGCTTGCATATCTCCATTTCCCTTTGGTCCCTTTAGCTGAGTTACGGGTATCTGATGGTCGAGGTACTCGACTATAGCGATCTTTCTTCTTTTAAATAAAATGTCCCGAAAACAAACGCGTTCCTGGCTATCCGGCTCGAAGGACCAGTAATTTTATGCTAACAAATAAGACGCCAGAAGTGTAACTGTTTAGATTGGATTTTATTTGTCTTCACCGAACATTCAATATAATTTAGTACATTCAATCTCGATGCGCTCTGGTTGCGTTGGTAGCAAAAATGTGACTGACTGTAGCTGGGTATATTACTACAAGAATAGGCTAAATTTAATCGTAAACACGTTAGCGTAAGAGATGAATGGAAAAGTACTGACCGAGGCAATGCATTTGGCAAAGCTCTTGCACGTACACACAAATTAAGCTGCGCTTCATGCGCGTGTATGTATAAATAGATAACACAGGCGAGCGAGAGATAAAGTTAACAAGAATAAATGTACACCTCTCCCTCGCTTTGCGTCGATTCGTTTTGCGTTTTTTCGAAATGCGTCGCTTCTTAATTAGAACTAATTTTCATTGTGCGTCGTTAGATTTTCGATGTTGCGTTGTTTTGGGATAAAGTTAACAAGAATAAATGTACACCTCTCCCTCGCTTTGCGTCGATTCGTTTTGCGTTTTTTCGAAATGCGTCGCTTCTTAATTAGAACTCATTTTCATTGTGCGTCGTTAGATTTTCGATGTTGCGTTGTTTTGGGATAAAGTCGTTAATATGTTAAAAAAAAAAAAAGTTCAGCAAACATTGGACAAATTTAGTTAAAGAAAGTCGGCCTACGACAACAGACACTAAAGACTCGTCAGAGAGTGATTAATTCTAATTTTATTTCTCATAATTGAGTATGTAATTGAAGATTTTATTTTGTTTTAAATGAATTAGTATCTTTTTGTTTTTATATGTATAAAATGTAATAAAATGAAATGTTGTTTTAATTTTTTTTTAATGATCTCTTTGCTGAATTTTCTTTTTAAAAAGTAGTATTTTTGTAACCCTGGAACCCATCTTCGAACTTTACATGGTTTGCTATATAAAATCCTAATTCACTTTGCGTCGTTTCAATTTTCGTCGTATTTTTTTGGAACGTATCCCCGACGCAAAGCGAGGGATAGGTGTATAGGGTGTCTGGTTCCCCAACAAAATGCGAATCATCTTTCCGCTATCCAGTTTATTTCAAGTAAACTATCAGATAGGGATCAGCTAATACTTTTAGATGATTTTAATATACCTAGGGCGATGCGTTATCTTCAACGCAGAATGATTTTCTTGACGGTTTGCTTGATATTTCATTGTCTTAAGTAAATCATGTTTTAAATTTATTAGGACGATTACTGGATCTGAACTTTGTTTCCAGTCCAGATGCGCTTGTTCATGAACTACCCGACAAGTCAGCTAAACGCATCCCCTCCTTTCTTAAAGCGAACTTTGCACTCATAAATAACCTTATAGCTTGCTCGGATTGGTCTAATCTGTACTTATGTACTAATTCAAATTAAGGGGTTATTATATATTTATACCCGTTACTCGTAGAGTAAAAGGGTATACTAGATTCGTCGGAAAATATGTAACAGGCAGAAGGAAGCGTTTCCGACCCCATAAAGTATATATATTCATGATCAGGATCACCAGCCGAGTCGATCTAGCCATGTCCGTCTGTCTGTCTGTCCGTCTGTCCGGATGAACGCTGAGATCTCGGAAACTATGAGAGCTAGGCTATTGAGATTTGGCGTGCAGATTCCTGAGCTTCTTACGCAGCGCAAGTTTGTTTCAGTAGACTGCCACGCCCACTCTAACGCCCACAAACCGCCCAAAACTGTGGCTCCTACAGTTTTGATGCTAGATAGAAAATTTTAACTGAAATGTAATGTTCTCATCAATACCTATCGATTGACCCAAAAAAAGTTTGCCACGCCCACTTTAACGCCCACAAACCGCAAAAACCTGTGACGCCCACAATTTTCATGCTAGATAAAAAATTTTCACTGAAATGTATTGGTCTCGTCAATACCTATCGATTGATCCAAAAAAAAATTTTCCACGCCCACTCTAACGCCCATAACGCTTAAATCTGTATACCGCCGGTACGTGGCGCATTTTAATCTCGCTTTGCTGCTTGCATATCTCCATTTAGCTGAGTAACGGGTATCTGATAGTCGAGGTACTCGACTATAGCGTTCTCCCTTGTTTATTATGTAGTACACGCAGTTTTTAATACATGCGTTCCTACGTATTATCCTAAAATTTCAAACCAACCTCCGTGGTTTAACAAAGAGCTGGCATGACTTAAAAATGTTAAGTCTAGACTCTACAAAAATTTTAGAGCTTCTGGTTCACAAGCTGCCTTTGCCCGATACTTAAGTGCTTGGTCTGATTTTACCGCGCTTAACGCCCAGTCTTATAAAAACTATTTAGCTCGTTGCAAGACCCAGTTTACACAGGATCCAAAACAGTTTTATAATTTTGTTAACACAAAGCGTAAATCTTCAAGTTACCCATCATCACCTAAATTTGAAAATTCGGCCGCAAACATTGATCAGGCCATGCCCGATTTTTTCGCACAGTTTTTTTCAAGCCACCTATTCAACATCAAATCCTCCAGAGCAGTCTTACCCATAAGACATTCCTAAATAAAACTTTGTTTTTTGTCCTGTTGTACGTGAAAGCTCACTTCTTTTAGATTTGCAAAGGGTCAAACCAGTCTACTGTCCGGGTCCTGACGGAGCCCCTGGATGTGGGCTTAGGTATTGCGCTGAGACTTTGTGTAGACCATTGCACAAGCTTTTTACTTTGTCTTTAGAAACGTCCGATTTCCCACACAGATGGAAGGAGTCGTTTGATATCCCGCTTCATAAAAATGGGATTAAATTGAACGCATGTAATTACAGAGGTATTTCAAAGCTATGAGCTATACCGAAGCTCATTGAGAATTTTATTACGACCCAATTACAACACAGTTGTAGGTCCCTTATTTCCTCTTGTCAACACGGATTTATAAACATAGGTCAACGACAACTATAACAGACTTTATCACCTAATATCTACTACCGACTCACTTCCTATCTTCAAATCAATAATACTTTCCTACCTAGTAACTAATTAGTTTTACTTTATGTATCTTGTCTATTCGTATTTTGATTTGTTTTATTTATTGTCTATTATTACATTGTCTTTTTCTTTGTCCGCGAATTTGTTTACTCGCCCAAAACGGTTAAGAGCTCCACGCGTAACAAGCATTGCTTGGTGTCGTAAGGCCACTTGTTTGTACTGACCATCATATGAATAAGGAACTTTGTTAAATATAGTATGAGCATTCATTATAAAATTATTTAGGCTTATCTCATCTTCATTAAAGGATATGTGTGTTTTGTTTTTCAATCCATCGCTTCTTCTAGTTACATCATTAGTAACTGTAGTACCAATTTCATTTGCTGACATTTTTCTATGCTGCTTAACATCCTTACTCTTATTCAGGAAACTGTCTTTATCATTGTCCTTAGTTTCGATCAGGATCTCAGGTTCATTCTCATAGTCCTTACCCTTATTCAAGATCTTTTGCTCACAACATTCCATACTCTCATTCTGGAAATTATATTCAACTTCTTCCTTACTTTCATTCAGCAGGTTACTTTCCTTACTCTCTTTCAGGAAAATAATGTTCGTATTGTCCTTACTATCATTTAGGGTTTCACTCTTAGCAGCTCTAGAGTTAACCATATTAGTCTCATCTACAATTACTTTTCTGGCAACTATAGATTTTTCATTTTCAATACCCCATCATTTTAAACCATTTGGTTCGTATCCGAAGAATAAAGTTCTAAATGATATATCGTCAAATTTGGGTTTTCTAACTTTATTGTGTACATACACAGTCACAACCAAATATTTTTAAATATTTCAAAATCGGCTTTCTATTATGCCACATCTCATAAGGCGTTGTTGCACGATCTCCAAGTGCCTTCAATGGCCAAGTTACCGTCAACACAGCTTCACCCCAAAACTAGCTTTGCACCATTTACCATGGCACGAGCCTTTTCAGTAATTGTTCTGATCATTCGTTTTGAAACTTCATTTAACTGTGGAGTATATGGTACAGTCAACGGATAACTAATTCCCTTCTGAGCACAAATGCCCACAATTTTCATGCTAAATAAAAAATGTTAACTGAAATGTATTTGTCTTTTTAATACCTATTGATTGATCCAAAAAAAAGTTTGCCACGCCCACTCCAACACTCATAACGCTTAAACCTGTCTACCGCCCACATAACCATGTATTGAGATCGCGGGTAGGTAACGCATTTCAATCTCGCTTTGCTGCTTGCATATCTCCATTTCCCTTTTGTCCCTTTAGCTGAGTAATGAATATGTGATAGTCGAGGTACTCGACTATAGCGTTCCATCTTGTTTCTCCTGTAATTGCCGAAAGTTCTCTCTTAAGTGATTTAGAAACCTATTTTTCTGGTACAGATGAACTTCCTGGGTGTGTTCTTAAATTTTGTGCCCGAACCATTTGTAAACCCATTCTTAAACTTTGTTTTTGTCTATCTCATCATCTGTTTCCCTACTATCTGAAAAGAAGATTTTTTTTATTAATTTACTCAACAAAAAGGGTGCGAGGGTAGATGTCTAGAACTATAAAGGAATCTCCAAATTGTCTACCATTCCTAAAACATTTGAACGCATTATTACCTTTTCTTTGCAACATTTGTGCTCCTCTCTGATATCAACCTCTCTGAGGTCAAAGCCTTTGACCCTGTAAACCACTTCCTTCTTTTATTCAAATAAGATCAGCTCGGGTTTCGAATAATCTGTTAGAGAGGGTTATGTTAAAAACGCTTTTTCAAAGATGATCTTCGTGACATCTGTAGTTTCTCAGGGCAGTCACTTAGGCCCTTTACTGTTTTCTCTCTTTATAAATGATCTTCCCTCTATTGTAACGCACTCTCGTTTACTTACTTGTATGTATGCTGATGATGTTAAGCTTTGTTTATCAAATAATAATATTGAGTCTGGTTACTGCTTGCAGTCAGATATTAATAGATCCAGTCTGGCCATTATGGCATCGAAATTTAACACCGTACCGTTATGGGTTAAGGCATCGTTTGCCATTCCTGTTATTTTGTTTCTTAATATTGATAAGGCGGAATAAAATCTTTCGGCTGATTCTCTCCAGCTTACATATTTATCTTTTTCTCCTTTATATTCCCTAACAGATTTGATGATCTGGGGTCTTCCTTCTTTTTCAGTGTTTATTCTTGAAGAGGGATTGCCCTTCAGCCTTTTTTCTTTAAATGTCTTTTTGATGATGATTTCGAAAATTTTTGTTCATTTTTGTTTTTAAACATTTTTTAAATTAAATTGTTTTCCACAATGGTTATTTGTTTCGATGAATTTTGTTGTCACTTTTTAATTTTTTATATTGTTACGATCACTATTTTGTAATTTTGAGATTTAAGGGGATAATTAATTATTTTCCACCTTAGTTTTTTTTTATCAACACAAACTCTTTATTTTTTTGCCGGTTGTATAGAGTTTATGGGGATTATTGCATTTATTAATTTCCACCTTGTTTTTATCAACACAGGCTTTATATCTTCGTCGGTTGTATCGGGTTGTTGGCCGTGCAAAATTCCTTTTTCACTTTTAAACTTTTTTGGGTTTATTTAAAAGCTTTGCTTTAGAATTTTTTAATCACACGGCCCCACGTTGGGCGCCAATTAAGTTTCTCACTAGTGAATTGATTAAAAAAATTAATTTTTATTTTTTACAATCACTTATTCACTATTACAATTTTTCAATGTCGAACTTATTTAATACACTGCTCTTGTACTTTTTCTCGAATTGTTCTACTGCTCGATTCGGATCTCAAAAACGGACTGCCTGCTCTCTAGTTCAATGATCAATAATCAAACCTCGGCTTAGGAGATTTTATCCCCAAAAATTGATAAAGAGAATGACTCAAGAGAGTCGGAAAATAGGATGATGCAATTTGCCAATTAGATTCGAAGTCCAATCTTGGCCGGAAATTGGTGTTTACATTAGCGGAGTTTAGGGACCGCTTTGGGGAATTTTTCGTTTACGTTAGCGGACTCGGGACTCGCTTTGGGGATCTTTAATTCAAAATTTTGAAATATTTAAACAATAATAATCCTAAGGGAAGAAAATAGTATGTCAAGAAACACCGAAGTTAAAGTTTTCACAAGTTATGATATATATCTTATCTATCTATTATCTATCTTATGAAATAATATCTTCCAAACGGTAATTTTTATGTCAAATCAAAAGTTGAGGAATCTCAAGGGCTGTCTGATTTGAAATTTAAAAAGAAATCGTTTGACTCAATTTTTGAGAAAATAGTCAAAAAGTGGTTTTAAAAAATAACTTTTTTTCATAACTCTAAATCAATTATATTCAGAAAATTGTACTTTATGAAGAGTATTTAGCAAATTAAATTATCTTTTCAGAGACATATAGCACGTTTCTGCAGAGTTAGTTGTTTAGATACTATAAGCATTTTAAATCTGGCTTTTTTTTTTGATTTCCCGCTAAACTAGCGTGTTTTTTCAAAAGTTGTAGAACAAACGTTTTCTAATTCAAGCTACTTTATACACCCATAGGGTTTCCAAAACCCTAAAACTAAGATAAGATGCATTCAAACCCACAAACAAAGGGACAAACATTTTCATTTTGGGAAGAAGAAAATCTTGTTTTTCTAAGTACTTTTGAACGGGACATCGGATCTCAACAAATGAGGTGTCATTCGACGCGTATTCTCAGTAAGAATAAAACTAGCTAAACAACCGGCGGCTATTACCCCCACCGTATCCAGCAGCTCCAATTTTCTAAATTTTTACTTTTACACATTCACCGCTTTTTCTGCCAAACAAATCTATATTTCGAAAGTCTTGGTATGCAATATTCTTAGTTAGTGCGATACCTTTCGATTGGTGTATCACTCGTTACGATCGGACCATAATGGAAGATTTTCAATTCTGCGGCTATATATAGTAGTTGTCTTCGCACGCTCTCTTGCGCGCCTCGCCACTACGTGTACTGCCGTCCACAGTGATCTACCCTGGTTCCAAGAATTATTTTTGTTCTGATTATAACAACCATAAGTATTTTTGTTCTGGTTGTTGTCATGATTAAAACTTAAATTATTACTGTTTCGCTGGTTATTGTAATTGCTGTTTTGTTGTCTTGGCTTGTGGTTGAAATGTGTTTGAGCATTTCCACCAGAGTTTGGCTCACTCTTTTTTCTTTGAGTAGTTGAGAAACTATTTGCGAAATGAGCCCTCATGTTGTTGATTTCCAATTCCTGAACTATGACCGTTGCATTTGGTAGGTCAGGTGGATTCATTGAGAAAATTGTATCTGAAATTTGGCTTTTCACTTTTAAACTTTTTTGGGTTTATTTAAAAGCTTTGCTTTAAAATTTTTTAGTCACACACGGCCCCACGTTGGGCGCCAATTAAGTTTCTCACTAGTGAATTGATTAAAAAAATTAATTTTTATTTTTTACAATCACTTATTCACTATTACAATTTTTCAATGTCGAACTTATTTAATTCACTGCTCTTGTACTTTTTCTCGAATTGTTCTACTGCTCGATTCGGATCTCAAAAACGGACTGCCTGCTCTCTAGTTCAATGATCAATAATCAAACCTCGGCTTAAGAGAGTTTATCCCCAAAAATTGATAAAGAGAATGACTCAAGAGAGTCGGAAAATAGGATGATGCAATTTGCCAATTAGATTCGAAGTCCAATCTTGGCCGGAAATTGGTGCTTACATTAGCGGAGTTTAGGGACCGCTTTGGGGAATTTTTCGTTTACGTTAGCGGACTCGGGACTCGCTTTGGGGATCTTTAATTCAAAATTTTGAAATATTTAAACAATAATAATCCTAAGGGAAGAAAATAGTATGTCAAGAAACACCGAAGTTAAAGTTTTCACAAGTTATGATATATATCTTATCTATCTATTATCTATCTTATGAAATAATATCTTCCAAACGGTAATTTTTATGTCAAATCAAAAGTTGAGGAATCTCAAGGGCTGTCTGATTTGAAATTTAAAAAGAAATCGTTTGACTCAATTTTGAGAAAATAGTCAAAAAGTGGTTTTAAAAAATAACTTTTTTTCATAACTCTAAATCAATTATATTCAGAAAATTGTACTTTATGAAGAGTATTTAGCAAATTAAATTATCTTTTCAGAGACATATAGCACGTTTCTGCAGAGTTAGTTGTTTAGATACTATAAGCATTTTAAATCTGGCTTTTTTTTTTTGATTTCCCGCTAAACTAGCGTGTTTTTTCAAAAGTTGTAGAACAAACGTTTTCTAATTCAAGCTACTTTATACACCCATAGGGTTTCCAAAACCCTAAAACTAAGATAAGATGCATTCAAACCCACAAACAAAGGGACAAACATTTTCATTTTGGGAAGAAGAAAATCTTGTTTTTCTAAGTACTTTTGAACGGGACATCGGATCTCAACAAATGAGGTGTCATTCGACGCGTATTCTCAGTAAGAATAAAACTAGCTAAACAACCGGCGGCTATTACCCCCACCGTATCCAGCAGCTCCAATTTTCTAAATTTTTACTTTTACACATTCACCGCTTTTTCTGCCAAACAAATCTATATTTCGAAAGTCTTGGTATGCAATATTCTTAGTTAGTGCGATACCTTTCGATTGGTGTATCACTCGTTACGATCGGACCATAATGGAAGATTTTCAATTCTGCGGCTATATATAGTAGTTGTCTTCGCACGCTCTCTTGCGCGCCTCGCCACTACGTGTACTGCCGTCCACAGTGATCTACCCTGGTTCCAAGAATTATTTTTGTTCTGATTATAACAACCATAAGTATTTTTGTTCTGGTTGTTGTCATGATTAAAACTTAAATTATTACTGTTTCGCTGGTTATTGTAATTGCTGTTTTGTTGTCTTGGCTTGTGGTTGAAATGTGTTTGAGCATTTCCACCAGAGTTTGGCTCACTCTTTTTTCTTTGAGTAGTTGAGAAACTATTTGCGAAATGAGCCCTCATGTTGTTGATTTCCAATTCCTGAACTATGACCGTTGCATTTGGTAGGTCAGGTGGATTCATTGAGAAAATTGTATCTGAAATTTGGCTTTTCACTTTTAAACTTTTTTGGGTTTATTTAAAAGCTTTGCTTTAAAATTTTTTAGTCACACACGGCCCCACGTTGGGCGCCAATTAAGTTTCTCACTAGTGAATTGATTAAAAAAATTAATTTTTATTTTTTACAATCACTTATTCACTATTACAATTTTTCAATGTCGAACTTATTTAATTCACTGCTCTTGTACTTTTTCTCGAATTGTTCTACTGCTCGATTCGGATCTCAAAAACGGACTGCCTGCTCTCTAGTTCAATGATCAATAATCAAACCTCGGCTTAAGAGAGTTTATCCCCAAAAATTGATAAAGAGAATGACTGAAGAGAGTCGGAAAATAGGATGATGTAATTTGCCAATTAGATTCGAAGTCCAATCTTGGCCGGAAATTTGCGTTTACATTAGCGGAGTTTAGGGACCGCTTTGGGGAATTTTTCGTTTACGTTAGCGGACTCGGGACTCGCTTTGGGGATCTTTTGCTTAGCTTAGCGGACTCAGGGCTCGCTTGGGACTCCGATTGTTTACAATATCGGTTTGGGTGTTTACAGCATCCGTTTGATTCGGACTGCGTGAAATTGAACTGGGTGGGAATGACTAGGAGGCCTGCTTGACAGAAATACCTTACCACGGACTTATCTCGGGTCTGTTAAAGTTATTTGGAAATTAGCTCTCGGCTCAAAGTTGTTTATAAATTGGGTAAGACCCCTAAAAAATGTGTCATATAACTTAGATGCCAAACTTAAATTTTACTGTGTTTTGGGCTTAAGGGCGTTGGTCTAAAGAATTTGATGACCCATACACTCCCAAATTTTTATTTATCTCCCTTGTCCCTCCTTATTTAGAATACTGTTTATCGGTTTGGAGTTCACAGTATCAAGTGCACATTGACCGTATAGAGTGCGTACAGAAATAATTTCTTCTTTTTGCCATACGTGGTTTGAACTGTGATGAAAACCTCAGGGTGCCTTCTTACTCGAGAATTTTAAGAAATTTAATTCAAAATTTTGAAATATTTAAACAATAATAATCCTAAGGGAAGAAAATAGTATGTCAAGAAACACCGAAGTTAAAGTTTTCACAAGTTATGATATCAGAGTTTTTGTATGTTAAGGGTGCGGTGGTCACTATTTTCTTACCTCGTGAAGCGGTGTTTTTGTTTGATATATTTGTCTGATATTTCGAAAGTTTTATTCGAAACTCTGAAATATTAAAAGAATGTTATTCCCAAGAGTAGAAGTTAATGTGTCAAAAGTATGTGTCTCTGAAATATGGTTTGCCCTGAGCCTATGTGATGTACTAATATCGTGTGATAATTATAATGTGTACCGCTTTGATCGTGTTAATCATGGAGGTGGAGTTGATATATGGGCATTTCCACGAACATTAG
Organism: Drosophila suzukii; assembly: GCF_043229965.1. Classification (NCBI taxonomy): domain Eukaryota; kingdom Metazoa; phylum Arthropoda; class Insecta; order Diptera; family Drosophilidae; genus Drosophila; species Drosophila suzukii. Next base: position 616,521 of record NW_027255904.1, on the reverse strand, counting down.
ATTTTAGGGTTGCTTACAGTTTTTGGAGTAGAGCCCATAAACTTTACTGCTGAATATTTTAGCTGGTTTAAAAAAGTTAGCTTAACGCAAACATGCATGCGGACATATCAAAATGCGTGTGGATCGTTGCGTTTTTTACGTGTAAATGTAACGACTGAATGATTTTATTTGCTCTCCCCCTTAAAAAAAACATCCTATAAAACAAAAAATCCTCTTTTTCTTCAAATGACTCTCTCTGCTCTTTGCTCTCTCGCTCTGCTTTTGCTGAAGTTACAAGAAAAATTATTTAAGACCTACCGGTGGTGCTGTTCACGCCAAAAAGGCGTTTAATTTCTGGAGGCAATGTCGAGCTTATATCCAGATGTCCACATCTCGCTCGCTTGCGCTGCCCTACGCTCTCGCTCTCAAACTCTTCTCCAAGGCTCCTCTCCGCAGTAGCTATTTTTCAGTGTCGTAATACACACCCACTGGGATTTCCTCTATTTCACCGATCAAGCCCCCCGCCCCAACATTTTGGTCCTTCGAACCGGATCTTCCACTCCTAGAGTTTTCTTGGGTTGTTTATAGCAGCAACGGTGGCTCAAACCGCTTCAGATAAGTTCCACTTATTATTATTATTAGCCGGTCATACAGCCAACTTGTACGAACCCTATTTCGACTAACTTTCTGTATGATATATGGTCTAAATCCATAAGTGATAAGTCCGACTGAACGGCCTTGCTCTACTTTCAATTACTTCTGCAATTAAATTGTGCAATGTGGCAAACAATCGCCGCAAACGTATTGATAATTTCAACGCTAATCCGCTATTCGCATCCCACTTATATACCTTCATAAGTACATCTACGTTTTCTCCAGTCAAAAATCCGAGCATCCGACATTATTAATATATATTGAATTTGGCTATCCGATCCTCAGTGTGACCGTCTATTTACGGATTTCAATTGCTTCCTAAATTCCAATTTGTTTTTATCCCAATCCAACTTGAGGCCACTATAAACGTTCCAGGTGCGTCTTCACTTACCTAATCCGGTTGCAAAATCTGTCGTGATCATGTCAATTTCTCGTGGCAAAAGGTAAAGGCAAAATATTACATATGGTCCGATTGTGTTCTGGCTGCAGGCAAGTGCGCCGCACACATAAAGTCCAAACCAGCCCAAGTATTGCCAAATGTATTCCACTGAAAGATTGCCGCGTAGCTCATGGAACAAATCCAACAGGTCTCCTCTTAAATTTCTCAAACTCCAACAGCAGTTTCCCAAATTTCCACGTCTTTTGGATGTCGACTCCTTCCCATCAACACAGAAGTTTTCTCGGACAATTATCTTCGCTGGCCAACTTTCCGGAAAATTTTCAAGGCCATATCCATACACAATCCGAATTTAACGTCCGACAAAAAAATGGTTCCACATAAAGTCCAAAACTGGTGGATTTTCATAGTTGTAAAATCCCTAGGCATCAGCGATGGCCTTCGCTCAGCTTAGGACAACCTGACTGACCGATTCGAAAGATGCGTTTTCAGTTTTTAATACATGCGTTTCTACGTATTATCCTAAAATTTCAAACCAACCTCCGTGGTTTAACAAAGAGCTGGCATGACTTAAAAATGTTAAGTCTAGACTCTACAAAAATTTTAGAGCTTCTGGTTCACAAGCTGCCTTTGCCCGATACTTAAGTGCTTGTTCTGATTTTACCGCGCTTAACGCCCAGTCTTATAAAAACTATTTAGCTCGTTGCAAGACCCAGTTTACACAGGATCCAAAACAGTTTTATAATTTTTTTAACACAAAGCATAAAACTTCAAGTTACCCATCATCACCTAAATTTGAAAATTCGGCCGCAAACACTGATCATGCCATAGCCGATCTTTTTGCACAGTTTTTTCAAGCCACTTATTCAACATCAAATCCTCCAGATCAGTCTTACCCATATGACATTCCTAAATAAAACTTTGTTTTTTGTCCTGTTGTAAGTGAAAGCTCACTTCTTTTAGATTTGCAAAGGGTCAAACCTGTCTACTCTCCGGGTCCTGACGGAGTCCCTGGATGTGGGCTTAGGTATTGCGCTGAGACTTTGTGTAGACTATTGCACAAACTTTTTACTTTGCCTTTAGAAACGTCCGATTTCCCACACAGATGGAAGGAGTCGTTTGTTATCCCGCTTCATAAAAAAGGGAGTAAATTGAATGCATGTAATTACAGCGGTATTTCAAAGCTATCAGCTATACCGAAGCTCATTGAGAACATTATTACGACCCATTTACAACACAGTTGTAGGTCCCTTATTTCCTTTTGTCAACACGGAATTATAAACGTAGGTCGACGACAGCCAACCTTTTGGAGTTTACTTCATTTGTTATAGAAAAAATCGTCAGACTGATGTGGCTTACACTGATTTCAGTAAGTCGTTTGATTCTATAGATCACCCGATTCTAGTCCGGAAATTGAACCTTTTAGGGATTCCAGGTGATCTTCTCAGGTGGACTCAAAGGGTCATTTTAAAAGTCCTGTATACCATAAGGAAGTCATCTTGGTCCGCTCCTGTTTACTTTATATATAAATGACCTTTCATTAGTCTTAACGAAGTCCTGTGAACTTATGTACGCAGGTGACGTTAAGGTGTGCCTGCAATATAGTGACCCCGTACAAAGTTTAGCTTTACAGTCTGATCTCAATGCATTTCAAACATGGGGCATGGATTTTTTCGTGTCAGACCTCACTACTTCACAAAGTCCTTGTTTATTTCATTAGTACGGCCAATTCTTGCATATAGACCGGATTGAGTCTGTGCAAAAAAACTTCTTAATATTTGCCTTACGGAGACTTAACTGGGATACAAGCCTAATACTACCATCCTACTCTAGTAGACTACTTCTAATTAACTTACCATCATTAGCTAACCGTAGGACTATGCTTGGTATTACGTTTATTAGAAATCTTATTTATGGTGATGTGGAGAGTCCCGAGTTACTGGGTCGCCTATATTTTAATGTGCCAAATAGATTCACTAGAAACCCTTTTCCTTTAGTATTAAATCACTGTATGTTTAATTATGCAATTCATGAACCTTTTAGAGTACTTTGCAATGATTATTTTAGACTATATGAAATAATATCTACTGCCGACTCACTTCCTATCTTCAAATCAATAATACTATCCTACCTAGTAACTTATTAGTTTTACTTTATGTATCTTGTCTATTCGTATTTTGATTTGTATTATTAATTGTCTATTGTTACATTGTCTTTTTCTTTGTCCGCGATTTTGTTTACTCGCCCAAAACGGTTAAGGGCTCCGCGCGTAACAAGCATTGCTTGGTGTCGTAGGGCCACTTTTTTGTACTGACAATAGTGCATCAACGTAAAAAAAACAAGGAAGAACGCTATAGTCGAGTACCTCGACTATCAGATACCCGTTACTCAGCTAATGGGACCAAAGGGAAATGAAGATATGCAAGCAGCAAAGCGAGATTGAAATTTTTGGATCAATCGTTAGGTATTGACGACACCAATACATTTTAGTTAAAATTTTTTTACCATGAAAATTGTGGGCGCCACAGGCTTGGGCGGTTTGTGGGCGTTAGAGTGGGCGTGGCAAACTTTTTTTTGGGTCAATCGATAGGTATTGACGAGAACAATACATTTTAGTTTAAATTTTTACTCTAGCATCAAAACTGTAGGAGCCACAGTTTGGTGCGGTTTGTGGGCGTTAGAGTAGGCGTGGCACTCTGCTGAAACAAACTTGCGCTGCGCAGGAATCTCAGGAATCTGCATGCCTAATCCCTGTATTGTAGCTTGTATAGTTTCCGAGATCTCAGAGTTCATACGGACAGACGGACATGGCTAGATGGACTCGGCTAGTGATCCTGATCAAGAATATATATACTTTATGGGGTCGGAAACGCTTCCTTCTGCCTGTTACATACTTTCCGACGAATCTAGTATACCCTTTTAATCTACGAGTAACGGGTATTAAAAATGTTCATCAAACGAATAAGGAACTTTGTTAAATATAGTATGAGCATTCATTATACAATTACATAGGCTTATCTCATCTTCATTATAGGATATGTGTGGTTTGTTTTTCCATCTATCGCTTCTTCTAGTTACATCATTAGTAACCGTAGTAGCAATTTCATTTGCTGACATTTTTCTATGCTGCTTAACTTCCTTGCTCTTATTCAGGAAACTGTCTTTATCTTTATCTTTAGTTTCGTTCAGGATCTCACGTTCAAAACATTCCATACTCTAGTTCTGGAAATTTTCATTCTCATAATCCTTACTCTCATTGAAGATCTCTTGCTCACAACATTCCATACTCTCATTCTGGAAGTTATATTCAAAACCTTCCTTACTTTCATTCAGCAGGTTACTTTCCTTACTCTCTTTCAGGAATATAATATTCTTATTGTCCTTACTATCATTCAGGATTTCACTTTTAGCAGCTCTAGAGTTAACCTTATTAGTCTCATCTACAATTACGTCTCTGGCAACCATAGAATTTTCATTTTCAATATCCCATAATTTTAAACCATGTGGTTCGTATCCGACGAATATACATCTATCCCTCGCTTTGCGTCGTTTCGTTTTGCGTTTTTTCAAAGTTGCGTCGCTTCTTAATTAGAACTAATATATATATATAATTGTGCGTCGTTATATTTTCGATGTTGCGTTGTTTTGGGATGAATCGTTAATATAATTTAAAAAAAAAAATGTTCAGCAAACATTTTACCAATTTTTTTTTAAAGAAAGCCGGCCTACGACAACATGCACTAAAGACTCGTCAGAGAGTGATTAATTCTAATTTTTTTTTCTAGTTTCTTTTTGTTTTTATATGTATAATATGTAAAAAAATTAAATGTTATTTTGGTTTTTTTTAATGATCACTTTGCTCAATTTTCTTTTTAAAAAGTAGTATTTTTGTAACCCTGGAACACATCTTCAAACTTCACATGGTTTGCTATAGAAAATCCTAATTCACTTTGCGTCGTTTCAATTTGCGTCGTATTTTTTTGGAACGTGTCCCCGACGCAAAGCGAGGGATAGGTGTAGTTTTAAATGATTTATCGTCAAAATTTGCTTTTTCTAACCTTATTGTGTACATACACAGTCGAACCAAATATTTTTAAATATTTCAAAATCGGCTTTCTATTATGCCACATCTCATAAGGCGTTGATGCACGATCCCCAAGTGCCTTCAATGGCCAGGTTGCCGTCAACACAGCTTCACTCCAAAACGATTTATCTAGCTTTGCACCATTTACCATACCACGAGCCTTTCAGTAATTATTCTGATCATTCGTTTTGAAACTCCATTTAACTGCGAAGTATATGGTACAGTCAACTGATAACTAATTCCTTTCTGACCACAGAACTCACTCATATCACTAGACAAATATTCTCTACCATTGTCAATGTATAAATTAACAACTTTAAGATTAAAGTGTGGTTCACTTTTTGCCACAAAATCTTTAAAGTGTCGCTATTAGCGTTTATGATTTTTACCTCATGGTCTGGAGAACGGCTCTTGACAAAAGCTAATGTTATATTTTCTTCTGAAAGTGTCTCTATAGGTGTAATAACACCGTCATACGATGCTGGCAATGTGAGCATTTAATGGGAAACTCGGTCCGTTTCATCCATTTTGGCCCCCAACGCTAATAGTTCGCCATCTAACTCATCAAAAATAATGAAATGATTCACTAGCGCCATCTCACTCATGAGTTTTAGCGGTAATAGCCGTTTGCGCATAGATAATTGCGACTCGAGACTTTTTCTTTCGTACACGGAATCCAGGCTTCTAATAATTTCGCGTGCTGTGTTCTAGATTGTTGTAAAATTTAGAAAGAATCGCTCAAATGCTCTATCAGCGTGGCCTTAGCGCTCCTTTCTGCCTTAACCCAACTTTCATCAGCCTCATCCGGAATCTCACCATCGACTACTTTTAAAATATCTTGCTCAGCAAGAAGTACTCGAGTCCTAAATATCCATATAGAATATTTCTCGCGGTCAAAGGGTTTGATGTTTCGCTTTGTCTTGTCCATTTTGAATATGTAGCCCAAGTTTGTGTGCACTTTTAATTCCTTATAAATACGTGGCCTAGGCCCGTAACATATTGAAATAAGTGATCAACTGCCTCACTCCCATGGTCTGCTAAATGATACACGACAAGTTTTATATTTATATTGAATGATTTCTTTTATATTGTTTGTTTTATTATTTGTTATTTTCACCGCACATAACCAACCATGTACACGTTGAGATCGAAAGAGGAAGATGCTAAGAAACAGTGTGACCAACTTTCACTTACTGGGGACTTTCATAATGTTAATTTTTGCTGCGTACTTAACATTATAGTGATGAGAAATTAGCTATGTTATGTTCAACACTCATCAATACCTATCCATTGAACCAAAAAATTGTTTGCCACGCCCTCTTTAACGCCCACGAACCGCCCACAAACTTCAAAAATCGTAAATACGAACGCGGATATCTCGGAAACTATCAAAGATAGATCTGGATTTCAGATTTAGATTCCGTTACCTTGTACGCAGCAAGTTTTCCAAAATTCCACGTCTTATGGATGTTGACTCCTTCCCATCAACACAGAGGTTTTCTCAGACAATTATCTTCGCTGGCCAACTTTCCGGGACCTTTTAAAGGCCATATTCATACACAATCCGAATTTAACGTCCGACAAAAAAATTGTTCCACATAAAGTCCAAAACTGGTGGATTTTCATAGTTTCATTTCATAGTTTTAAAATCCCTAGGCATCAGCGATGGCCTTCGCTCAGCTTGGGACAACCTGACTGAGCGATTCGAAAGATGAGTTTGCAGGTGAACGCAATCTGAAAATATTGTCTAATGCACAATCCATCGCACAAGACTTGAAGTATCTTTAAAACGTCATTCAAGGCTGTTTAACAGCCTTACAACTCTACGGCATAAATATGGAGAATTGGGACCCTTTCCTGGTCTACAGTATATCCACGAAGCTTCCAAAACTTTAGCTCTCATAAAGTGAGCAATCCTTGCGCAATTAGGCCTAAATTCCCATTTGGCCACAGCTAAATTAATTCCTTTCAGATCGCCATCTAACTCTAGAGGCCGTCAATAGAATCTGATTTGACAAATCCTTCCACTTCCACTCAAAAGACACAACCCGAGTGGCAGAAGTTCCAAAAATAAATTCCTTCAATGCATGGTTGTCGCCGGGGGTAGCGGGGTACGTCGGTGCTGGTAGAATGGCGTGGGAGGCGACGGCGGGAAACTGGCGGCGTCGGCGAGCTGCTGCGCTGGGCTTCGGCGGTTTGCTGCTGGTGCGGCGGAAAGCGTCTAAGCTGTAGGGGAGATATCCACTCGATACGCGAAGTTCCCCTTGACCGAAAAGTAATTACGCAAAAGTTCACTTTGTAAAATGGGCGGGGGAGCGACCGCTGTTTATTCAATAATAAGAATGCCAAAATTGAACTACTTAAGTCTAAGCTCAGTTCCGCGCTTCAAAGCGCAGCGGAGACTTCACGGAGGGGAGCTGGGAACAGAGCTGGAGAGAGGGAGCGCGAGAGAGCGTGACAGCGAGAGAGCGGTGCAGCTGGAAAGCGGGGCCGGGGTTCAGATTCGCCGGACAGTGGGCCTGAACATTCCGCCCCCCTTGCAATCGCTAGCGTTCCAAAAAGAAACGGAACCCCGGCCAGTCGCCTACGCCGTGCGTAGAGGCGCCGGAGAGAATCCACCCGAACACCGTCTTCTGGGCTACTGGCAGTCCCTCGTCGACCATGTGGAAGCCCGGCTGTATCATCTTGGATCAAGGAAATGGTGGCTGGCCGGTGGAAACGCTCATCCGCGAGCGGTAGCTCCTTAAACTTCTTGACTACGCTCTCACTGAGCGCACTGATAGGGGTGCGGATGCGCACGTTCGGCTCGATCTTGAGGACCACCTCCAGCTTGATGGCCTCGTCGACCTTCGACCAAATCGTCGCCGTGCAGATGCTCTCATCTCCCACGTTGGTTGTCGGCAAACGAAACGTGGCGGCCAGGGATGCATCGATGGAGCTTGTCGGGGTGCACGGATCGATGAGTGCGGCGGTGTCGAACGTCTTCTCCCCGGTCTCGACGATCACCAAAGCAGTCGGGAGGATGTTGACGCTATGACGCTGGAGAAGTGCCGCGAGCGACGGAGCTGGTGTCGAGGATGCTGAGCGCAGTGGAGGGGCAAGCTTTTGGCGAGTTGGCGGGCTTTTGCTTGGACTTTTTCCGGGAAACACGTTCGTGCACTTGGAGCAGCGTGTGATGGTTCCGGTTGCTCGTTCTGCACCGGTCACCGCTACGACAGCTCCCAGTGGAGTGCTCGTGTGCGAGACAGTTCGCGCAGTACTTGTTTATAAGAACTGCCCGCAGCCTCTTCTCTGCGCTCAGCTTTAGGAACCTCTGACACTTCCGAAGAGGATGGATTCCGCGGCAGGCTCGGCATCGGTAGGACTGAGTACCTCTCGTACGTCTGCTATCCAATGGCTGAGCGCTACGTGGATGGGGAGCCATTTTCCTGTTAAGAGTGTGGATAAGGAAAAAACAAACAGGGCTGACTAACAATGACGTGGATAATGGCTACGGACTAAGGTGTATAAGAAACGCGGCTCGTTACGAGGAAGTTTTGGACGGCTCTCTTGGAAGAAGAACCACCTTTGTCATTGGACGTTTGACAATGCCGCGTGTCGTACGAATATCGACCGGAAAAATGGAGTCTATTCTTCCGAGTCGCCACTCATTGGAGGGCAAATTGTCATCCTTAATGACGACCATATCGCCGACACGCAGATTTTCTGTGGGGACTTGCCACTTTTTGCGCTTGTGGAGCACCATAAGGTACTCATCCTTTCATCGAGTGCTTTAAGTGCTTCCACCGGTTCAGAATGGACTTGGATTCGCCGTTTACTTCAGATTCCACTATGGATAGAAGAGGTCCACCGACAAGAAAGTGCCATGGTGTCAACGCTAAGAGATCAGTTGGATCCTCGGACATGAGAGATTGCGGTCTGTAATACAGACAAGCTTCGACTCTCGCTAGTAAGGTGGACAGCTCGTCAAAGGTGTACTTCCGTGTAGCGGTGGAAGCTCTTGACAGCAGCTTCCCATAGGATGAATTGACAGGTGAGCTGCTGCCATTCTTGCCTAGAAAAGGGTTCAGGGAGAGAATCGAACTTGCCGCGGGCACAGGACGCTTCTCGCTCAAGCAGCGGTATTCTTCAGAAAAATACCTGCGCTGAGTGCAAGTTGTCATGAGCTGTTCCGCGGCGGCAACGTCCTGGGCCTCTAGACGGACCCCGTAAAGCGGTGATTGTCTTCGACATCGCTGGACAAATTGATGAACATACGCAAGGACCCGCAGTGCTCTGTCTAATTTGGAAAAGCGATCCAGGAAATCTTCTGTCGGCATAGACGCCACATGGGCTTTGACGGCACGCTTTTCGATCTCGGTCACCGGCAGGTCGGTTCCCTGGCTGGACCAATGACCGCGTGGACGTTGCAGCCAAGTGAGTCCATGCCACCAAAGAGGGTTATCCACCAGCTCTTGAAGGGGAACTCCTCGACTAGTTAAATCAGCTGGATTATGTTCGGATTGAACGTGTGACCAATTGGCTGCCTCTGTGGAATCGGTGATCTTCGTCACCCTGTTGGCAACGAACATTGTCCAATGGCACGCTGGCTTGGCTAACCATGCTATCGTGGAATCGGTCCAACAATGGAGTTTTGAGGTCAGCTACGGCATATTAAGAAGAATGGCTTGGGCCATCTCGGACAAATGTAGAGCCTCACATAACTCCAGCCTGGGAAGGGACACCGTTTTGACTGGCGCCACACGCGTCTTGGCCGTGAGCAAGTGCACCATCGTCTTATGGCCCACCTCTACGCGCACATAGATCGCAGCACCGTATGCCTTTTGCGAGGCATCACAGTCACAGAATCCGTGATGCTCTACGCGGAACTCTGGGCGGAAGGAAACCCATATGTGCATTCTGACCTGGTCTAGAACCGAATAGCTCTGGAGAATGCTGTTCCACCTTTGGCACAGCTCAATTGGAAGTTTATCGTCCCAACATAGATCCTGAAGCCAAATCTCTTGCATAAAGATTTTGGCACACACAACAAATGGAGAGAGCCAGCCTGCTGGATCAAACAGTTTGGCAATTTGGGAAAGGACTTGGCGTTTCGTGGGGGAGATTTCCGTTGCTAAATCTGGTGGGACGAAAAATAACTCATCGGACGTCGCCTTCCATCGTACGCCGAGAGTTTAGGCTGTGCTCTCAGTGTCGATCTCGAGGAAGTGTGCTGTCAGAAGATGATCGCTTTGGATATGAGCTAATATTTCTTTGTGGTTGGAAGTCAATTTTCTCAATGGAAACCCCGCGGAATCTAGAGCACTTCGTAGCTCGCGAACAATAAACTTAGCGTCCTCGGCGGAGTCAGCTACCGAAAGGACATCGTCTACATACATATGATTTCGAATGACGTTGCTCGCTCTTGGATGGCTGAGCTGCACGTCAGTTGCTAGCTGTTGCAGGACTCTAATGGCCAGGAATGGCGCGCAATTGACTCCAAAAGTTACCGTCTGTTATTCGAATTCTCGAATGTGCCCCTCGCTGTTGCGGAATAAGATGCGCTGGAACGGGGAATGCTTCGGATCTACCCATATCTGCCGATACATTTTCTCGATGTCGGCACTGTAGACGTATCGGAAATATCACCACTTAAGAAGGATGTCATTTAAACTGACCCCCTTCTCTAAAGAGATGGAGGCATTGAAAACCACACGTAGCTTAGTGGTTGTACTTTCCGGCTTGAACACGGCATGATGCGGAAGGTAATGACTGGCAGAATTATGGGTAGGACGGACTTCTTGCATGTGATGGAGGTCGAGATATTCTTGAATCACGGAGTCGTATTTGGTTTTGAGCTGACTGTCCCTCTTTAGGCGTTGATCGGTTTTTAGTAACTGCGACAACGCGGAGGATCTGGAGTGACCGATGGCGGATCTTACGTTTTCGGGATCACGAAACGGAAGACTTACAACATACCTGCCGTTATCGTCTCTCGTAGTCGTCCGGAGAAAATGTTCCTCACATGTCAAATCGGAAGATTTTGTCACTTTTACTGGCAGATCCTCCACCTTCCAAAATTTGGTGAGAAGCCTATCCAGCGACGTGTCAACCGTGTGGGAGATTCGCGTGGAAAAAAGGGAAATCTGATTTTCCCTTGGAGCAGGAACGGGTCCAGTTAGGATCCACCCAAAAATGGTTTCTTGACCGATGAGAGAGCCACAAATGTTCGGCCGGGTGACGCTTAGGAGAATGGATGAATGGGTGAGAATGGATGCAGTACGTCGGCCCCGACCAGAATATCTATCTGTGCGCTCTCTTAGAACTTTGGATCCGTTAGTGGCAGTTCGGAAATATGCCGTAGAAACTGTTGCGGAATCGGACAAGGTGGGTTTCCAGCTAATTGGGGAAGAACATAGGCCGCCGTGTTTATTTGCAAGCCAGGCCTGGTCGGAGAACGGATGGTAAGCTAACAGAGCTTTTTGGATTCAGCGGATACTGTCTGGTTTAAGCCTGATACTTGGGCTCGGATTACCTGGTAGGGCAACTTAATTAATTTGAAGAGCCACTCAGAAATAAAGGTTGCCTCTGATCCTTAATCTATCAAGGCACGAGCTTTAAAATTCGACCCCAGGTGAAATATGTCAATTATGGCGGTGCCCAGCAAGACGGATCTATACCCCGTCGCGAATTAATTTTGGACTGTAGAGTCCGTGGACCCGGAAGCGGTGGCAACTGGTGTATTTGGTCTTGATCTGCGTCTCGGGGAGGGATTCGAAAGCGATTGGGAGGAGTTGCCTCTGTGTAGTAAGGTGTGATGGCGGTCGCGGCACGTAAAGCAACTATGAGTGCTTTCACAATCACGCAGCTGATGCCCTCGTGCGAAGCAGTTCAGACACAGGTGCTTCCTCTTTATATATGCCGACCGTTCGTCGACCGTCATCTGGAGAAACCGTGCACATGTGCGGACAGGAGGGTTTTCCTTTTTACAAAAATTTTTACAAAGGTCACATCCTTTGGGCTTGGGTGCTACCCTTGTCTCGTAAGAATTTATTCTTCGAGGCGCTGCCTTGGGGGCGGATGTTTTTGGCAGAGATTGACTCGAGCCTGACGGCCGTACGTCGTCTATGGCCTCTAAGGTCCGGTGACGCTCCGTAAGGAAGACGTTCAACTCCTGCCACGTCGGAATCTCTGCCTTGTTGTCCAGGGACTGTTCCCACAAGGATAGCGTGAGCTTAGGAAGTTTGGAGGAGCACAAGTACACTAAGAGGCAATCCCAATTTTCGGTTTCAATTCCGGACGTTTCTAAAGCCGTGAGGCAACCCTAAATGATGCGTTGAAGTTCACGGATAGCTGACCCAGATTCCTGATTAACGGACTGCACATTGAAAAGTATTTTTAATTGGCTATTGTCTAACAACCGCTTGTTTTCGAAACGCTCAGTAAGGTTAGCCCAAGCTGAGCGAAAGCCGTCGTTAGTAAGGGGGGAGGTTCGACACTATAGTGTGTGCATCGCCGCTTGTTTTGGCATTTAGGTGAAACATTCGGCCACCGCAGATAATCCCCGATGAAAACCTCGGTATCACACGGAGGCAGCCGACAGCCAGAGGAAATGTAAGTCTGGGTAGGAACAGCTTGAACTTGGGGAGCCTGGGCTATCATATCCGCGATCTGAGCCCCACATCTCACGTAAACGGAATAGCAGTAGCCGTATTTAGCTTTGAGAATTGACAAACTATCAGCTGCACTGTCTCCGGCTTCTGCTATGCACCCAGTGCATTCATCGTATTTCGCCTTGATGCGGTCCCATAACGCGCGTATTTCTTCGCGGCGGATGTTTAGAATGGACAGAGATCTTTTTTGGGTCAGAATCTGCTCGCTTTTGTTTATGTCGAATAAATAGGAAACCTGGCCCACTTCTGGAACAGTGAAACGAGGTGTCGACAAAAAAAAAGTGGATCGGAGAAATAGAAATTGAAGCAAGTACCGACCTGGTTTTCTTTGCGGAATTAAACCCAATGATACGGATTAGGAACGGTGAGTAAGGAGTTCGTATATCACCCGTGGTGAAAAATTACTATAATATTTAACCTTTTTGGCATATGTATATTGTAATTGGGATCAAGTTTGGTATATTTTTTTTTTAGTGCTGCTATTCGCCGGGACCGGATGGGATAACACCGGCTCACGTCCAACAAGCAGGACAAATAGCCATAAACTGGTTGAAAAAATCTTCCAATCCATCCTGGGGGTAGGAGAACTACCAAAAGCGTGGCAAGAAACAAAGGTGGTTTTCATTCCCAAGGCAGGGAAGGCCACTCACACCACAGCAAAGGATTTTAGGCCAATAAGCCTAACATCATTATCTGACCATGACTTCGTTGACGATCTGTTAGAATTATCATTACAGCAAGTTAGCTTTATACGTAATTCACTAAACAGACAATTAGATCTTGTATTTGTTTTAGATCCGTCTGAAGTCATTGTATCTAGAATTGACCCACTAGTTGTGCCTGAAGACCAGTATCATCCCACATTAGAACTTACAATTTGTCTTCCCTGCGTTGATACCCTCTCTCCTTCACTTTCTCCAACTAAAAGTAGATGCTTTCGTAAATGTGACTTTAGTAAACTCAACAACTTGATTTCACAATATAACTGGACAAATTTATATAATTGCTTAGATATTGAAAGTGCTACGGAACTATTTTATAGTGTCCTAAACTCTTTTTTCTGTGAATGTGTTCCTGACCGTTTTCCTCCTAAGTTAGACAGGCCACCGTGGTTTACCAATCAGTTGCAAAGACTTAGAAACCTAAAAACAAACTTCTATAAAAAGTACAAAAAGTCGGGTAGGCCATCCGATTTTTCAAGATATGTGGTGGCTCGTACTAATTTTAATGTACTTAACAGTCATTGCTATTCCATGTATTTGAACCGATGTAAATTTGAATTTTCAAATGATCCGAGGCAATTTTATAACTTTGTCAATGCTAAGCGAAAGTCTTCAGCATTGTCATCATCCGTACGATTAAACTCTATTGAGGCATCTACGGATCCCGAAATTGCAGATTTATTTGCTGAATTCTTCCAAGCTACTTATAGTTCTGTTTCATGGTCTAATTCTAGCTACCCTAATTACTTAAACAGGGCAAATTTTTATACCCGTTACTCGTAGAGTAAAAGGGTATACTAGATTCGTCGGAAAATATGTAACAGGCAGAAGGAAGCGTTTCCGACCCCTTAAAGTATATAGATTCTTGATCAGGATCACTAGCCGAGTCGATCTAGCCATGTCCGTCTGTCCGTCTGTCCGTCTGACCGTCTGTCCGTCTGTCCGTCTGTCCGTCTGTCTGTCCGGATGAACGCTGAGATCTCGGAAACTATGAGAGCTAGGCTATTGAGATTTGGCGTACAGATTCCTGAGCTTCTTACGCAGCGCAAGTTTGTTTCAGTAGACTGCCACGCCCACTCTAACGCCCACAAACCGCCCAAAACTGTAACTCCTACAGTTTTGATGCTAGACAGAAAATTTTATTAAAATTTTAACTGAAATGTATTGTTCTCATCAATACCTATCGATTGACCTAAAAAAAAGTTTGCCACGCCCACTTAAACGCCCACAAATCGCGAAAACCTGTGACGCCCACAATTTGCATGCTAGATAAAAAATTTTAACTGATATGTATTGGTGTCGTCAATACCTATCGATTGATCCAAAAATAAATTTGCCACGCCCACTCTAACGCCCATAACGCTTAAATCTGTCTACCGCCGGTAGGTGGCGCATTTTAATTTCGCTTTGCTGCTTGCATATCTCAATTTCCCTTTGAGTAACGGGTATCTGATAGTCGAGGTACTCGACTATAGCGTTCTTCCTTGTTTCTCCTGTAATCACCGAGAGTTCTCTCTTAAGCGATTTAGAAACTATAACGCCAACCTATTCTCCGGGGCCAGATGGACTCCCTGGGTGTGTTCTTAAATTTTGTGCCCGAACTATTTGTAAACCCATTCTTAAACTTTTTCATTTGTCTATCTCATCATCCTACTATCTGGAAAGATTCTTTTATTATTCCACTCCACAAAAAGGGTGCGAATGTTAATGTTCAGAGCTATAAATGAATCTCCAAATTGTCTGCAATTCCTAAAACATTTGAACGCATTATTACCTCTCAGTTGCAACATATGTGCTCCTCTTTAATATCGCCGTGTCAACATGGTTTTTTTAAGCGTAGATCGACCACCACTAACCTGCTCGAATTGACATCTTTTGTACTAGATGGATCTAACAAAAAATTGCAGACGGACCTTATATATACAGATTTGACTCTGTTAACCACTCTCTTCTTTTATTCAAATTAGATCAGCTCGGGTTTCAGAATAATCTGTTAACTTGGATTTCAAGTTATTTGAATGGTAGATCTCAGAGGGTTTTATTCAAATACGCTGTTTCCAAGATGATCAACGTGACATCTGGAGTGCCTCAGGGTAGTCATTTAGGACCTTTGCTGTTTACTCTGTTTATAAATGATCTTCCTTCTATCGTTAATCACTCTCGTGTACTAATGTATGCTGATGATGTTAAGCTTTGTTTTTCATATAATAATATTGAATCTGGTTTCTGCTTGCAGTCAGACATGAATAGATTCCAGGAATGGTGTCAGTACAATCTTTTGAAGTTAAACTATCTTAAATGCAACGTTATAACTTTTTATAGGGGTACGCCAACGTTCATGAGTTACTCTCTTCAGAACATGTTCTTGGACCGAATATACTCAGTAAACGATTTAGGTGTTCTCCTAGATCCTAAACTTAAATTTGACTTCCACATAACCTCTACTGTAAATAAAGCTATGAGTGTTCTTGGGTTTATAAAGCGTTGGTCTAAAGAATTTGATGATCCATACACTACAAAATTATTATTTAAATCACTTGTCCGTCCTAATTTAGAATACTGTTCTTCCGTTTGGAGTCCTCAGTATCAAGTGCACATTGACCGTACAGAAATAATTTCTTCTATTTGCCATACGTGGTTTGAACTGTGATGAAAACGTCAGGGTGCCTTCTTACTCGAGAATTTTAAGAAATTTAATTTAAAATTTTGAAATATTTAAACAACAATAATCCTAAGGGAAGAAAATAGTATGTCAAGAAACACCGAAGTTAAAGTTTTCACAAGTTATTAAATATATCTTATATATCTATTATCTATCTTATAAATTAATATATTCCAAACGGTAATTTTTATGGCAAAAAGTGTTATACATCAAAAGTTGAGGAATCCAAGGGCTTTATGATTTGAAATTTAAAAAGAAATCGTTTGACTCAATTTTGAGAAAATAGTCAAAAAGTAGTTTTAAAAAATACCATTTTATCATAACTCTAAATCAATTATATTCAGAAAATTGTACTTTATGAAGAGTATTTA